>NC_052944.1:52606012-52891659 GCF_013358895.1 Oreochromis aureus | reverse complement strand
AGTTAAGTTTCAAAAACAAGCAAGTTTTAGCAGAATTTCTGAAGATTTCCATTCATTTCAATGGGACAAATTAAAGGAAAAAAGTGTAATATTTTAAAAAGTATAACAGTAATAAACACCAAAAGTCATAGCAAACGTTAGCAGAAAGAGCAGAACAGTATAGAGTTTGAACGGAGAAAATCGGCTGAAAACTGAGGCAGTAGTTAAACGGCAAAAAATGTACGGAAGCAACTTGAAGAATAATAATAAAGAAGAAAGAGAAACAGGATCTCAATAGTGTGGAAGCCCTTTTAGGGCATCCACACAATAAAGAATAAAGAGAAACAGGAACTCAATAGTGTGGAAGCCCTTTTAGGGCATCCACACAATAATAACTAGAAAGTGCATTTTCTGAAGAAACTGCAGTGTGAATGCTTGAATCTGAATGTATGCACTGAAATAAATTAATTGCTGAATTTTAAGTTAAAAATGTTGAATGAGATAAAAAAAAAACTTGTTTTCAGTTTAAAAATTCAAAGTCCTGAACTGCTAAAAGCTGAAAATCACACAGAAGAAATTGGAAAATAGCTGAAAAGTTTTTCAATAAAAATTAGAAAAACCTAAGAAATGAGAAAAGAAAATTTAGAGTCAAAAAACCTCTGAATGAATATTAAAAGTTCATATTCTTTGAATAACTGAATGACTAAAATGTGAACCCTCCACTTGGATCCACACACTTTTAAAGGTTTACATCTCTGAGCTTTGAAAGACACAGTGTTGGAAAGAGAAGAACGATGGCTTCGTTTTGAGGGTAAAATGATGGCTGTAGAGCAAACACTGTGGACACAGCAGCAGTTGAAAGAGAAGTGTTTAAGATGAATCTTGGCACAGTGAGAGACAGAGCTCGTTAGGCAGGCAGGTGTGAGCCTGGTTGCTATAGTGACTGCACCCAATGGCTCAGTACACACGCACACAGACATGCACCTCACTTTTGCTGCTTAAAATGAACAGAAAAGTCAGGTCGAAACAAATCGCTCCCAAATGAAAAGTACAGGTCCTATTGACAAAATTCTTTCACCGTGAGCGACAGCAATGTCCAGTCTACCTAATTCTCAGTTTTCATGCCTGTGGAGCTTATTATATGGACGTGGTGACAGTGTAAAGACAGCCTGTACTTCTGGTTTTCAAACGAACCTTCTGAGCCATTTTAACATTGGAGTCTATGGAGGACTTGGAGGGAGGAGTCTGTGCTTTGGTGACATTTATGAAAGAACCATAACACCTAGGACAATAGTAAACACATTGGATGAAAGAGGACAGCGATGGCTACGTTTTGAGGGTAAAATCAGACCTGTAGAGCAAACGCTGCGGACACAGCAGCAGTTTTAAAAAAGATTTTAAGATTAATTTTTTCGCTCCTCTCACTCTAGCAGTTGAGCTGTCTCACTCTAGCCCCAACATTCCGTCCCATACACACCCATTATAAACGCTGAAACGGCTGAAAAAACATCATGAAACTTAAACTGGAACTGAAGAAAAAGTATAACAGATATTGAAAAGATAAATACAAGTTGAATAGTTGAATGTCTTGTCTTCGTTTTAAAGTTTGAATGGTGGCTCTATGTCAACGTATGTTGAAGTAGATACAGTTTGAAAATGAGTAAGTTGAATGAGGATTTGAAGGGTCTCCCCATTGAAATACATGGGAATTTTTTGTTGAAAAAAGTTGAATAAAATTAAAAATATAAATGTTAGAAATGAGAGAAATAGAAGCAGTCATGTCCAAAAGAAGAGGAATCTAATGGTGTTTGAATGGTTTTTCTAAGTTGAACGGTTTTGAAGGAGATACAGTACAAAAAACGTACGGAATAGATAATAATAAAATAGAATAAAGATTACAACAACAATACTGTGAATGCTTTTACAAGCATTCACACTAATAAAGATTAGAAGAACAATACTGTGAATGCTTTTACAAGCATTCACACTAATAATAAAGATTAGAAGAACAATACTGTGAATGCTTTTACAAGCATTCACACTAATAATAATAATAAAGATTAGAAGAACAATACTGTGAATGCTTTTACAAGCATTCACACTAATAAAGATTAGAAGAACAATACTGTGAATGCTTTTACAAGCATTCACACTAATAAAGATTAGAAGAACAATACTGTGAATGCTTGTAAAAGCATTCACACTAATTACAGACAGAAAACCAGAACACTAAAAAACTCTAACAGAACCCACCCAGAGAACCCAAACTAAGAATAATCCAAAAACCCAAAAAGCAAAACTAGAATATAATGAAATAACAAACTCAAAGAACCAAAACACAAACCACTGGGTCGATGACCCAGGGATCCTAACAGTACCCCCACCTTAAGGGCTGGCTTCCAGACAGCCCAAACCAGAACACCAAAAACGAAAAACAACCCAACCAGGGCAGGCGGTGGGGGAAACAGGACGGAGGGCTCGAAACAATCAAACAAGGAGCAAGAAACAAAAAAAAAAGCGCAAACACCGGAGCCCGGAAAGCAACATAACAAAATCTCAGGCGGCCAGGAAAAACAAGTCACAGAGTTCAGGGGGGCCGGCCCGGAGGACGACGGCCCAAGAGTCCAAACCCGGGCAGTTCAGGGGGCCGGCCCGGAGGACAACGGCACAAGAGTCCAGAAAAAAGTTCAGGAGGCCGGCCGGGCGGGAGGCACCGGCGGCGACGGAGCAGGTCAGGAGGCCGTCCACGACGGCGAGGACATCCAGTCATTGGCCAGGAAAGCGGCCGGACAGGACGTGCAGGACGAGCCGGCCGGGCAGGACGAGCAGGACGAGCCGGCCGGGCAGGACGAGCAGGACGAGCAGGCCGGGCAGGACGAGCAGGCCGGGCAGGACGAGCAGGCCGGGCAGGACGAGCAGGCCCAGGCGACGGCGAAGCAGAAGCCAGAGCTGGACCAGGCGACGGCGAAGCAGAAGCCAGAGCTGGACCAAGCAAAGCTGTAGCCGGACCAGGCGAGGACGAAGCCGAAGCCGGACCAGGCGAGGACGAGGACGAAGCCGTAGCTGAAGCTGGACCAGGCGAGGACGAAGCTGCAGGCGACGGCGTGGGAGCCGCAGGTGGTGGCGACGAAGGCTGGACGGGCCCCTCGGACCCTCCAGCGGAGGCAGACGAAGGCTGGACGGGCCCCTCGGACCCTCCAGGCGAGGCAGGTAGTAACTGAGCAGGCGACTGAGCTGAGAGGTGAGCTAATGTTCGAGCTATGGATAGAAGTTTAAGTTCTATTGACTGTTGTAATGATGGTAGTAATGGTGGGTGAGGTGGTGGATTAGCAGATGGCTGGGCTAGGTTTTCTGAGCCTACGGAGCCTAAAGAAAACTGCTGGACGGGCTCACCTGAGCCTCCAGCGAGGTCAGAAACAGGTGCAGGTACCTGCCAGATACCGGCCTCTCCCACCCGAGGAGAAGGTACGGGTGCCACGACAGGCACCGGAGCAGGGACCAGCTGGACCTCAGCCTCCCTCACCTGAAGAACTGAAACAGGTGCAGGGGAATGCTGGGCCCGAGCCGCCCTGGGAGCAGGAACACAACTGGGCGAAGGAGCGGGCTCAGCAAATAGAGACTCAGCTAAAATCTTTTTCAGCTTCCTACCACCACGTCTAACAGTCTGAACAGTCTCAGTCTTTGATTTAACAGGTTTCACAGTCTCAGAATTTATGCGGCCAGGTTCAGAAAAAGCAGACTCGACAAAAGTGGGTTTTAGCCTGTTTCCGCCATGATGAACAGTCGTAGAACTAAAAATCTCAGACGAATGTATATTGCCATCAACAAGCTCGTGAGGAGCCAAACCAAAACTGGCCTCCCAATCCAAATCTTCATCGAGAAAAGAGATCCCGAAGGTGTCTGAGGTGAGATTATAGTCCTTTCTGTTTACTGGCTCAGTGTGGGAAATGTAGTTATTTCGACTCACCGCAAATTGCTCAGAAGTGTCCTTATGACGGCGACGTGAGCGCCGTTTCCTTTGGGCAGAGGTAGCTGGCGGCGTGAGCAACTGAGCCTCTGGCGCACAGAACGGTGACGCTGAGGCTGGAGCGTGAGCGCCTGAAGCCACACGGAGAACTCCCAACTGAAGTGGCCGCATCTTGAGTGCCAGCGGAGCAACAGGTGGAGACTTCTGGCAGCTCCGGGGACCGCCGAGAGCCAGCCGAGTGCCATGGAAAATGCGCCCAACGTCAGGGGTGAGCCATGGCTTCCAGCGGAGTTCCTCCTCCAGCTGGGCAAAGGCTGCTCGACATCGCTCCTGAAGTTCAATGTCTGCTGGGTCCATAGTATGGTCGCGTCGTTCTGTCATGTTACGGCTGTGTGCAGACAGGAATAGGACCCAAGGTGCAGACTCCGGAGACAAAACGGTGAACTCAAAACAGCTTTATTGCTGAACAAAGAAAATCTACAAAACCTAAACTGAAAAGAATCTAACAAAACACACACACAGGGAGCCACAGGGAGATATACACACAGCATGAGGGACGACGCGACACTGACTCAAAGAAACACAGGGTTTAAGTACACAGAGGGAGCAATCAGGGAATGGGCAACAGGAGGGAAACACAGCTGGGGCAAATCAGGACTAACGAGACAAGGAGAGCAAAACCAGATACACTAACATGAGACATGGACTTTCAAAGTAAAACAGGAAACATAACACAGACTCACAGGCAGGCATTATAACAAAGGGAACAAAGACGTGGGACCAGGGCAGACACAGACAGTGACTGGACGTGGGGATACAGCAAACAGGGGAGACAGCAACTCAGAATTACAGACAGAAAACCAGAACACTAAAACTCTAACAGAACCCACCCAGAGAACCCAAACTAAGAATAATCCAAAAACCCAAAAAGCAAAACTAGAATATAATGAAATAACAAACTCAAAGAACCAAAACACAAACCACTGGGTCGATGACCCAGGGATCCTAACACAAACACTGCTTTGCACTCAGTTTGCCATTTTGTAACACACACTTTGCAAACTTTGTAGCTACAATTCACTGCACAGCACTCTTTTTGCAGAACTGTAAACACAACTCACGGCTTTACACTCAATTTCCAAATGATCAACACACTCCTAGCAAAACTATACACATTTATGGCCATTATTTACACTATTTTGCCAACTGTCTGGCACACTGTCACATGTGAAAACTTTTTTTAGATAATTAGTTCACTTTGCAATCAGCCTAAGCACTATAATACAGGTAAGCTCTGTAGAGGAGGCCAAGGAAGAGGACGTGGAGGTGAAGAAATAGGATGAAGAGGACGACAAGGACAAGGAGGAGCAAGAGGAGGGGGGAGAGGAGGACGAGGAGGGGGGAGAGGAAGGGTAAGAAGAGTAAGAAATAGAATTGCTGATGACATCAGAGCTACAATAGTGGACCATGTAATCAACCATGGAATGATGAGGGAAGCTGGCCAACGGGTTCAGCCTAACTCGAGCCGCTACACTGTAGCAAGCATCATAAGGACATTTTGAAATGAGAATCGGTTAGTACAGTCACTCTGCACAAAGATTTGTAGCACTGCCATGCTAATGAGAAACACAACAATACCATAGATGTAAAATTCCAGAAGATATTTTTCCCAGTGCCTTGGACTAGAGGACATTTCATGTGATGTAGACGAAATTTTGTGGCCAGATCCACAGAGACGACACGATGTAGACTGATTTCTTTTTTTTCCTCAGTGAAATTACTATTTCGTTTTGACTTGGAAATAAACACTTGTGTTTGTTTTGATGTGTGTGAATAAACACCAGTACTTGAAGTTTGGATCCGTCTATGTTTACGGATCTATGACAAAAGTATGAGCTCAAACTGACATAGCCTACCTTGTGCACAGAGAAAGCAAAAGCCAGATGTGTTTTTTATTCATACCATCAGTGTGTAGTTGGCACATTGTGTGCTTAGTAGATGATGGCTTGTGTGTACTGTTTGATACGAAAACACCATTTTTACGAATTTGTGAAGAGTTAATCTAGCTGTGTTCGCTTTTGCAAGAGAACTACAATGTTTTGATAATTGGGTGACAGGTTTTCTTATTTGTGTGTAGAGTTTTGCAAAAATAGCCAATAGTTACAAAAAATGTGCTTAAGCAATCAGAAAAAACTGTAATAAGCACACAATGCACCAACTACACACTGATGGTATGAATACAAAACACATCTGGCTTTTGCTTTCTCTGTGCACAAGGTAGGCCATGTCAGTTTGAGCTCATACTTTTGTCATAGATCCGTAAGCATAGAGGGATCCAAACTTCAAGTACTGGTGTTTATTCACACACATCAAAACAA
The DNA here is from genome assembly GCF_013358895.1 of Oreochromis aureus. Classification (NCBI taxonomy): domain Eukaryota; kingdom Metazoa; phylum Chordata; class Actinopteri; order Cichliformes; family Cichlidae; genus Oreochromis; species Oreochromis aureus. Next base: position 52,885,335 of record NC_052944.1, on the reverse strand, counting down.
ACACAAGTGTTTATTTCCAACTATAGGATTATTTGCAATCGCCATATTGACTGTATGGGTTTCTTGGTCTGCAGTGAACATGCTTCCTCTGCCCCAGCATCTGGTCATCTAGCAATTCTGTAAAGTAACAATTTCAGTATTTTTACATCTATGGTATTGTTATGTTTCTCATTAGCACGGCAGTGCTACAAATCTTAGTGCAGAGTGACTGTACTAACCGACTCTCATTTCAAAATGTCCTTATGATGCTTGCTACAGTGTAGCGGCTCGAGTTAGGCTGAACCCGTTGGCCAGCTTCCCTCAGGGTCACTCCATGGTTGATTACATGGTCCACTATTGTAGCTCTGATGTCATCAGCAATTCTATTTCTTACTCTTCTTACCCTTCCTCTCCCCCCTCCTCGTCCTCCTCGTCCTCCTCTCCCCCCTCCTCGTCCTCCTCTTGCTCCTCCTTGTCCTTGTCTTCCTCTTCATCCTACTTCTTCACCTCCACGTCCTCTTCCTCGGCCTCCTCTACTTCTCACTCTTCCTGCTCCCTCCATTGTACTCCACACACAGAGCTTACCTGTATTATAGTGCTTAGACTGATTGCAAAGTGAACTAATTATCTAAAAAAGTTTTCACATGTGACAGTGTGCCAGACAGTTGGCAAAATACTGTAAATAATGGCCATAAATGTGTATAGTTTTGCTAGGAGTGCGTTGATCATTTGCAAATTGAGTGTAAAGCCGTGAGTTGTGTTTAAAGTTCTGCAAAAAGAGTGCTGTGCAGTGGATTGTAGCTACAGGTTTGCAAAGTGTGTGTTACAAAATGGCAAACTGAGTGCAAAGCAGTGTTTGTGCTTTTAGTTTTGCAAACTCAGTGAGTGGTTTTGCTATAAGTATTAATAATTTTAGAAATTGTGCTATAAGAATCACAGTTAGGGTTTAAGCATTCAGAAAAAACTGTAAGTTGGAATAACAGAACTGCATAATCCTAAAATAAAGCATTTTAATCATTCAGTAGTTCTCTACAGGATTGTTTTCTGTTCAATATTTATTTTTTGAGTGTTAGTCGAAATAAATAAATAAATTAACAAAAGTGAAGGCTTTTTCAAGCTCATACCCAGCAAATGTGAACACATGGTACAATGAACCATGGTACATATAAAATTTGACCCGACACACTGATATGTTTTTATCACTGTGAAGCGTTTATTGACGTGACCCACGCCTCCCCTGCAGCTGAGCCTGGGGCCACACCTCCACAGTACATTACTTCCACTAACTGGTATCAAATATGGAGTAGAACATTTCTCTATATTCCACTGAGAACTGTGGAGATGTGTGGGGAGGGCAAACTTATATCAAGCGGGCCCCAAGTTGTAATGAAGTGTAATGAAAGTGTTGAGGGGCAAAACTAATGCGGGAACAGGGACTAACCCTCAGGGAGAACAAAGAGGATTTTCTCTGAGTAATCTGTACTGGGGTAAACCAAATGGGCAAAACTGTCCGAGCTTTCTTTCTTTTATTTTGTTTTTTACAGTTTAACTCTTACTTTTACATTTCTATAAGATTGTAAGAGATTTATCAGCAAATCTGCTCCCTGCAGCAAAAATACACCAAACAACTACAAACTCTTTATGAGCTTTATAAGATAACGAAGAAACAGTCCTCACTAACAGTGTTTTTTTATTGCCACTGCAGTGTTTATGAAACTTATGTGTTACTTAGTAACAAACTCAAAGTTCACCTACACAAAGACACTGTAAGTGAAACTATCACTGATCATTTGTACTTGTTTTTCTTTAACAGTCATTCAGTGAGTTACAGAGAGAGCACAGTCAACAGGTGCGTTGTCTTCTAAATTTAATGTTGTTATTAATGGGACATGTAGCTTCTGTCTAAAACACTGTTAAAACCATTAGAGTCAAACTTGGTTTGAAGAATATAGTCCAAGTGTGAGTTGTTCTGAAGCTTTCATGTGGGTCAAAAAAGTGAATCTATAAACCAGATGTATCTGTAACTTTACAGTAGGTGACAGCACTGTAATTGCATAAGGCAGTATAGATAGGATGATCTACACTCAGTGAAGTACTGCTACGAAAAAAAAGCATGATTTATGTAGATATGCAAGTTAGATGACAGACAAGAATTCTTCCCAGGAATTCATTTAGTCCTAATTGTACAACTTATGTTACTGAAACACAAAACAGAATTTTCCAGTCAGCAGTGGTTTCTATTGTATTAATGTTATCTGCCTGTTTTCAGAGCTGCAGGATGGCTCATCAGCTGAACGGACTGTTTCCTCGATCACTGCTCAAAGCTTTCAGTGTTCTGATCTTCATCATTCTCCTAAAGGATGTCTGTAATGGTAATTCATGCATAAATAAATATTGTTGTTGTTTTTTGTCATATGTGAAGTGCACATTTTAATTATTTATATTTGTGCTTGAAACATGCCTTCATTAAGATCCACGTTTAATAAGTCAAAGCAACACTGGCTGGATACAGAACAGCTTTTCAGTTTCTGTCAGCAGAGGTATTTGAATAGGATCGATATACAGTATTATACATCAACATACACTGTACTCTGACACCAACAATAATCTTAATAGTTTTAGAATCAGAGAAGATGCTTGTTAGAGACATGGCTGCTTTCACAGCTACATCTTGCAGGGAATTGTTGAAACAATTTTAGCTCTTTACAAAATCATAGTGATTGTGATATTTAGAATCCATTCATGCTCTTCACTCATCTGCCATGATCCACTGGCAGAGGCCATGTGATGCTGTTGGCCTCTGCTAGCACCAATTTAGTCTAGACAGTTTGAGGTGAATTGTCTCTTAAAGGGAAATAACAACTTGGGGTGAACATAAAACAAACAATTTAATAGATAGGGCAGCTTATAGACTCTACCCAGCAGAGTTTACATGCATCTAGTCTCCACATCACACCTTTAGGTTCAGTCATTTAAAAAGATATTGTGAGATAATGCTAAAAACAATCCCTTCTGGCCATTTCTTATTTAAGAATTATGATTACTTGTTTTCAGGTCAGCCTCAGTTGATTGGTCCATCTCAGGCACTGGTGGCAAGAGCTGGTGATGATGTCATTTTGCCATGTCATGTGGAACCTGCATACGATGTTTCTACAAAGACACTGGAGTGGACAAGATCTTCACTTGACCCTAGATTTGTCTACGTTTCACGTGCCAGTCAGGAACTTGAAAAATTAAAAAATCCTTCTTTCAAAGGAAGGACGTCATTGTTTGTTGATGAACTCAAGTATGGAAATATTTCACTGAAAATCTCCAAAGTGAAATTTAACGATACAGGGACATACAAATGCTATATTCCAGATTTGGAAAAAGAAGCTTTAGTCAAGCTAGTTGTTGGTAAGTAGCTTCATGTTGATGGTCTTGCATTGTACAGTCTTGTCCCTGGGATCATTTGAAAGCTCTTTGTTCTTTCCCATGGTGACAGAGAGGTTGAATTGGAAGAAATTGATTCTGTAACATTTTTTTCTGGGCTTTTGGTTGATGGTCTTTTTCCCTTGTTTAAAATTAAGACATGACATAAAAATTTGAGACAGTTCATTTCTTTGTAAGTGACCAAACTTAGAAATTCAGAACTCTATTAGCTTTACAGGTACACAAGTATATTTTTGCATCTTGTAATTTCATTAATGCCCACTGACTTTTAAATTCCATTTTTTCTTTTGCTCAGCATCCGTTGCTGCCACCTCACCTGCCATCAGTTTATCAGGGATTGACAAAAACAGAGGAGGAGTGGTGTTACAGTGTGAGTCTGCAGGCTGGTATCCAGAGCCTGAGCTGCTGTGGTTGGACGGTGAGGGAAAGCTCCTCTCTGCTGGACCTACAGAGACCCTCAGAGGTCCTGATGACCTCTATACTGTCAGCAGCAGAGTGACTGTGGAGAAGAGACACAGCAACAACATCACCTGCAGAGTCCAACAGAGGAACACCAACCAGAGCAGAGAGACACACATACATGTTCCAGGTTCAAATTATATTATTACATTTATGAGAGAAAGACTTTTTGAACATCTGAAGTCCAGATTTCTAGAAATGTGTTTTGTTTTGTTTTTTACCATTTCAGAGGATTTCTTTGAGATCCCGTCCAGTTCTTCCTCTCTCATCATCGGTTTGGCTGTTAGTTTGGCTCTGTGCATCATGCTGTTAATTTTATCAGTTGTTGTTCTTTTACGTAGAAAGAAGAAACACATGATGAGTAAGTCACTGATTAATCATTGTTTTTTGCTACTATAAATCAATGTTTTCATTGAGACTCTGATGAGAGGTTTAATATTTTAATCCAAGTTTGGGCATTTCCTTCTTATTTAATTTTAATTTCAAAAAGAGACCAACAGAAGCCCAGAGGATCAGACTGATGTGGAAGGTGCTGAAGTTCCTCTGAGAAAGAATCAGACTGACTCAGGAGATGCTAAAGGTTCCTCTGAAGAAGCCAGAGAGACAGAGCAACTCAATAGCAGCAGCTCTTCTACCAAAACTAAGAAGCAGACTTCATGCGTGAGTAGATAAACACGAATAAGTTAAATATCAAAATGTTCACTGTTTTTACAAAAATGAAATTAAATACTTTTCAGGATTTCACAATAAAACTACCTGAAATAATGCTCAACAGAAAAAGAAAAACACTGCACACAGTTACCACACAGACATTATTTACATTATGTGCATTTCCTAGTGTGAGTAGAAAGAATTCTCTTTTGATATTAAAGGAATGAAGCAGAAATAATGTGTTTTCATTTATCATTATTAGATTACTACTTCAGTAATGTCACCACAGTCTCTGTTTTAGTAAAAATGTTGCTACTGATGAAGTTATTTTATATAATCAAGCTTTTTCTGGACTTTGGTTGATGACATCACACATCACCAACAAAGACAACAGGCGTGCTCATTAATAAAAGAAACGTATTGATTTAAAAATACAACCCAAGAATGAAAAACAGGTTTTTCTACCGCATCATTGTGTTTTATGTCATATGTGCAGATTTATTGATTGTGGCTTTAATCAGTGTTGCGCTCATGCTGTAATTCACATTACACTTTAAAGTAATGTGTTACATTATTTATTACCTGGAGTAAGTAATCCATTACACTGTGTTATATTAGTTTTGTGTTACTCCATAACAAACCCCGAAATGCACCTTCACATAATTACCATTGATAATATAAACCTTAAGAGTACAATCCCACAGACTGACACAAATCTTCATCCTAATGACACCAGAGGTGATGAGGTCCAGACATTCTGTCCTTAAGTAGAAATACAAATACTAGTGTTAAAACATACTCAGTAAAAGTTGAACTACTGATTCAATTTCTTTACAAGTAAAAATGAAAATGTACAGACTCTGAAATTTACTCAGAGTAAAACAGTAAAAGTAGCTCTTTGGAGGCTCTTTGCACGTTTCTACCAGCTATTTTTGTAGAAAGTTAACTAATAATGAAATAATATCAGTAAATGGGAATACAAACATTAATTCAGTGTAAATTTTAATTCTAATAAATGCAATTAGCTTGAATTACTTAAGTAGAGACTGAGCGACAAAAAGAAGAAAATAAAAAAAGCTCTATTTTCTGTTGCCTCCATTGTAGAGGGAAACTTTCTCTCTGAACAGAAGATGAGCATTAAAGAGGTTAAAGTGGGATTTCTCCATCTCTGAGTGAAGTTAGCTCTTTCTTTTCTCTTCCTGTGAAATACAGCAGCTGGACCTTTAAGAGGACATGAAAGCTGCACATATAAAGGCTAATTTACACACTGAGCCCTCAAACACTGACATAGATGTAACTGTGAAGCTGGATTTAAGAAATAAGCGCTTAAAGTTTTAAAAACATGTTTAGCGCCATCTTCTGTCAGTGCGGAACATGACATCACGTGGTTGATAGACTAACATTAGTTTATTTTCACTAACTAGTGAGAGAATCGAGAACTGAGAGGATAATAACGACAGTAAAACTAAAAATCAGTTCAAGAGGATCACATTTGGGTTTATAAAGCACTTTATAAATGAGGACTGGAGGAGAGCGAGTCTGCGTCACGTGACAGGTGGGTCACATGACTGACAAAAACTGATTTTTCCTCCTCTGGCTGAGTGCACCGAGCTGTGCAACCAGCTGCTGCCATCAGCCCTATTTAACAACACAGCAGCCACTACATGCACATCACAGCACAAATATAACAAGTTTCTTACCGAAGCACGATCGTGAATCCCATCAAAGTAGGTCAATGTGTGGGAAGGAAAACAGCGGAGGCTCCAGGAAGAGATGCCACACTTGTTGGAGACCTTTTGTTTTTTCCTGACATCATCTCACTGACTGGATTACTTCATATTAGAAGTGAGGAAACGTGAATGTAATGGAAGTGAAGCAGCCTGTAACGTGGAGACTAATTTTCCTGCGGACATGGATGTTAGGATTTCTAATCGTCTTCAGTAAGAAATAGTTCTGTTTGTGGTTTCATGCTCATGTAGTGTTTATGAAACTGGAAACCTGCAGTCAGCTGAGACTGAAGAAGTCACTTGGATGAGTCACGAAACGTTTCTCCCACTGAAAACGTCCAGATGAACAGAAACTACTTTTTTGGTGCACAAATATGTTTTGTTTGTTGAGCTGACAGAAATGTCTCGTTTGAAATTACCTGGCTCGATGCTGAAGTAGGCCTACCGCAATATAGACAAAAAGTAAAAAACTTTAACTCCTGACTATGATACTCAGTTTTGCCTCTGGTATCTATTTCATCTCATTTTATGCAAAATCTCCGTGTGATTAATAAACAAACAGCATCGCCTTTCATATGTTAGCGCTTATGCTCAAAGCAATTTGATGTTTGAAGTGACCTGAAATAATAAATCAGTTTTGTTAAACCAAAAGTAATTGGTTTGATGTTTGGAGGCTCAAAGTGATGAATATCCAATGTGCAAAAACTAAAGTAAACTTAAAAAGTTCTCAGAAAAATAAATACTCAAGTAAAGTATAGATACCTGAAAATTCTACTTTAGTACAGTAACAAAGTATTTGTACTTTGTTTGTCTGCCATCTCTCAGTGTCCTTTAACCTCAAGGAGGAAACTCCTGGAGGAACAACAGAGGAGGGAGGAAGCTGAAAAGAACCTGCAGGACATTGAAGCAAAGGTTCGTATTTGTTATTTGTTATTTATTTGTCATATGTGTGTTTGTGTTCCTATTAAATGTCTCTTTATCTCTGTATTGTAAAGAGTTATGAAGGAGATTATTTTGTTTATTTGTTAACAAATCTCTGAAAAAGGAACTTTTTCTATACATTGAACAAAATTATAATTCATGTTGACATTCAAAGAAAGTACTGACTTGCAGAAATGTAGCAACTTTCTTTTTTTTTATTTAGTTATTTCATTTATTTCTGATTATAGAATAGAATAAAATAGAATCGCCAGTTTATTGTCATTCAGAACAGTTAGTGCACATCAGGATGAAATTGTGGTGCATTTACTCGTCATCAGACTGTAGAATATAAATAAATCAATAAAAATAAGTAAATAAGTAAAGGTTTCAAATTTACACGTTCTGTGTTTCTCTCGAAAGGAACTCTGTAAATTTGCTTCATTCTTATTCTGTGGCGCGCAAGTACACGACTTAGTGCAGAAATGCTTGCACTGTGTATATTTTGAAAGATGGTGTCATTATCAATTATGCGCTGCTGTATTTCGCGCAGTCTTATTGCATTATTGTAAATCACCATGTTCACTATATGGGTCTCTTGCTCTGGAGTGAACATTCTGCCTCTGCCCCCAACATCTGGACGTCTAGCAATTCTGTAAAGTAACAATTTCAGTATTTTTGCATGTATGGTACTGTTGTGTTTCTCATTAGAGTATGGCAGTGCTACAAAGTACTTACCGATTCTCATTTCGAAATGTCCTAATGATGCCTGCCACAGTGTAGCAGCTCAGTTTAGGCTGAACCCGTTGGCCAGCTTCCCTCAGGGTCATCCCATGGTTGATGACATGGTCCACTATTGTAGCTCTGATGTCATCAGTTATTCTGTTTCTTACTCTTCTTACCCTTCCTCTTTCCCCTCCTCTTCTTGCTCCTCCACGTCCTCTTCCTCCAACTTCTTCACCTCCACGTCCTCTTCCTCCAACTTCTTCACCTCCACGTCCTCTCCCTCGGCCTCCTCTGATTCTCACTCTTTTCACTTTTGCTGCTCCTTCCATTGTACTCCACATAGACAGCTTACCTGTGGCCTGTTTATAGTGCTTAGGCTGATTGCAAAGTGAACTAATTATCTAAGACAGTTTTCACATGTGACAGTGTGCCAGACAGTTGGCAAAATAGTGTTAATGATAGCCATACATGTGTATAATTTTGCTAGGAGTGTGTTGGAAATTTGGTAATTGAGTGTAAGCAGTGAGTTGTGTTTACAGTTCTGCAAAAAGAGTGTTGTTGTCACGGCTCGGGGCAGCGGCCGTGTGATGTGAGGAAAGGAGGACTCAAATGCAGTACTTATTCAGATGTGAGGGAGATTTATTACGAATACCAAACATAAAGTGGAGATGGTAAAACAGAACTAAAGATGAACTAAACTGGGAGAAACTAAACCAAAGAGCAGCAAACCTGAACATGGAGGGAGGACAGCAGGGAGAGCACGCAGGATGACACAGAGGATGAACACAGAGCATTGCAGAGTAGGCAGGGTGACACTGAGTGATGAACACAGACGACGCAACAAGGAACAAAGGCAAACACACACAATAAATACACAGAGGGACACTGGGAAATCACACACAGGTGGGAGACACAGCTGGATCTGGTTAACCTGACGAGACAGAGGAAACACTCACACCAGGGACCAACAGAGGGAGCACAAACCCAGAAACCCAGTATCAAAATCCCAAAACACAAACCATCTCAAACAGCCCACAAATAATAACAATAAATACACCAAACCCAAAACCGCTGAGTCATGGACTCAGGATCATGACAGTTGTGCAGTGGATTGTGCCTACAGTTTTGTAAAGTGTGTGTTACAAAATGGCAAACTGAGTGCAAAGCAGTGTTTGTGCTTTTAGTTTTGCAAACTCAGTGAGTGGTTTTGCTATAAGTATTAATAGTTTTAGAAATTGTGCTTTAAGCATTGAGGGTTTAAGCATTGAGAAAAAACTGTAATTGACACCAAATGTCTCTAAAAGTAACTGTTTCTATATATTGAACAAGATTATAATTCATGTTTACATCCAAAGAAAGTGCTGACATGCAGAAACTCATCATCTTCCTTTTTTCATTTATATCAACACTGTTAATTTAAAATACTCAATTAATTATGAACTAATAATGAAATGCAAATAAATGTGTTTCTTTGGGATCGTCCTTTTGTCATTTATATCACAGCAGGCTCTTAATTCTATATCGAACTTAATTTATTATTTTTTATGTATGAATCTGTGATTGTATTGTGTAATCACACACATGTGTGTTTCCTTCCATTGTTGCAGTTTCTGTATCATTGACCACAAAAGCACTTATAAATCCACCTTATACACATTTTTCAGATCATCTCACAACACTTCATGTTGTTAAAATCAGGCTGCATCAGCTCACTTATATTTACATAAAGTAGCTTTGATTTAATCTCTTTGTATAAAGCTGTCAGAATAGAACAGAATCACCACTTTATTGTCATTCAGAGCAGTTGGTGCACATCAGAATGAAATTGTGGTGCATTTGCTCGTCATCAGACTGTAGAATACAGTGGGGCAAAAAAGTATTTAGTCAGCCACCGATTGTGCAAGTGCCCCCACCTAAAATGATGACAGAGGTCAGTAATTTGCACCAGAGGTACACGTCAACTGTGAGAGACAGAATGTGAAAAAAAAATCCATGAATACACATGGTAGGATTTGTAAAGAATTTATTGGTAAATCAGGGTGGCAAATAAGTATTTGGTCAATAACAAAAATACAACTCAATACTTTGTAACATAACCTTTGTTGGCAATAACAGAGGTCAAACGTTTACTATAGGTCTTTACCAGGTTTGCACACACAGTAGCTGGTATTTTGGCCCATTCCTCCATGCAGATCTTCTCGAGAGCAGTGATGTTTTGGGGCTGTCGCCGAGCAACACGGACTTTCAACTCCCGCCACAGATTTTCTGTGGGGTTGAGGTCTGGAGACTGGCTAGGCCACTCCAGGACTTTCAAATGCTTCTTCACGGAGCCACTCCTTTGTTGCCCGGGCGGTGTGTTTTGGATCATTGTCATGTTGGAAGACCCAGCCGCGTTTCATCTTCAAAGTTCTCACTGATGGAAGGAGGTTTTGGCTCAAAATCTCACGATACATGGCCCCATTCATTCTGTCCTTAACACGGATCAGTCGTCCTGTCCCCTTGGCAGAAAAACAGCCCCATAGCATGATGTTTCCACCCCCATGCTTCACAGTAGGTATGGTGTTCTTGGGATGCAACTCAGTATTCTTCGTCCTCCAAACACGACGAGTTGAGTTTATACCAAAAAGTTCTACTTTGGTTTCATCTGACCACATGACATTCTCCCAATCCTCTGCTGTAGCATCCATGTGCTCTCTGGCAAACTTCAGACGGGCCTGGACATGCACTGGCTTCAGCAGCGCAACACGCCTGGCACTGCGGATTTGATTCCCTGCCGTTTTAGTGTGTTACTGATGGTGACCTTTGTTACTTTGGTCCCAGCTCTCTGCAGGTCATTCACCAGGTCCCCCGTGTGGTTCTGGGATCTTTGCTCACCGTTCTCATGATCATTTTGACCCCACGGGATGAGATCTTGTGTGGAGCCCCAGATCGTGGGAGATTATCAGTGGTCTTGTATGTCTTCCATTTTCTGATGATTGCTCCCACAGTTGATTTTTTTTCACACCAAGCTGCTTGCCTATTGTAGATTCACTCTTCCCAGCCTGGTGCAGGTCTACAATACTTTTCCTGGTGTCCTTCGAGAGCTCTTTGGTCTTGGCCATGGCGGAGTTTGGAGTCTGACTGTTTGAGGCTGTGGACAGGTGTCTTTTATACAGATGATGAGTTCAAACAGGTGCCATTCATACAGGTAACGAGTGGGGGACAGAAAAGCGTCTTACAGAAGACGTTACAGGTCTGTGAGAGCCAGAGATTTTCCATGTTTGAGGTGACCAAATACTTATTTGCCACCCTGATTTACGGATAAATTCTTTACAAATCCTACCATGTGAATTCATGGATTTTTTTTTCACATTCTGTCTCTCACAGTTGACGTGTACCTCTGGTGCAAATTACTGACCTCTGTCATCATTTTAAGTGGGGGAACTTGCACAATCGGTAGCTGACTAAATACTTTTTTGCCCCACTGTATAAATACATCAATAAAAATAAGTCTAAAGGTTTCAAATATAAAAAAAGAGTCTTGGATAAACGTGTAACAATATAGGAAAAGAAATGTTATTAGGATTATGAAATATTTTTATTGGCAAAGAAAAGCTGTGCAGGACCTTTAATATATTGAACATCAGTAACAGCAGCAGAAAAGTGTTCAATCATCATTTCAGCCATGAAATGACTCTGCTGTAAATATACAGTCATGGGGGACAGAGGGGAGGGGGGAGGCAGTCAGGGTGGGTGGTTGGTGTGCTGATGGTTGGAGAATGAAACTATTGTAACATCTGGCTGTCCTGGTCCTGATGCTGCTAAACCTCTTTCCAGAGGGCAGCAGGGAGCACAGTGCATGGTGGGGGTGGGTGGAGTCTCTGATGATGCTATGGACTCTGCTGAGACAGCATCTGTGCTCGACTTCCTGGATGGATGGAAGAGAAGTCCTGGAAGGAAGCAGGAAGCTCAGACACTGCTGAGACTGTTTAACCAGTGCTGATGTGTTTGGTGACCAGTCTAACCTCTTAGTTGACCCTGCTGACTACCTCCACAGCTCTGTTGTCAGTGATTAGTGGTGAATGACTGGACTGTTTTGTCCTGAAGTTGATGATCAACTTCTTGGTCTTCTTGACATTCAGGATTGTTGACACTGCACCGGTCCTCTATAGGACAGATCTATGTTGTCCATAATGAGACCCACCACTGTTGTGTCATTTGTGTTCCTAATCATGCGATTAGAGGAAGTTGCAGCGCTGCAGTCATGTGTCAGCAGCATGAACAGCAGCGGGCTCAGTAAACAGCCCTGATGGGAGCCAATGGAGAGACAGGTGGAGTTGAAGATGCTGTTTCCCCACTCTCACAGAGTGAGTTCTGTCAGTGAGGAAGACCAGCAGCCAGATACACATGGGGGTGTTGATACCTGTGGGAGGGGTCAGTTTTTTCACCAGCTCCTGGGGGATGATCAACCAACAAACAGCATCTCCTCCAGATCTGTAAATCTTGGGTAAAGAGCAGAGTGCAGTGGTTTATCCAGCACAAAGACTGAAATGAAGGGGCAATATAGACTCTACAAGAACTTCATTATTATGTGAGTTAGTGCAGCAGAGCAGTTGCACTAAAACATGTGATGGTGACAGATTTGAAACATGATGGAACAACAGTCTGCTCCTGCCAGGTGTTAAAGATGTCTGTAAGGACGTGTGCTAGCTGCTCAGCACACTCTCTGAGTACTCGTCCTTGAATGTTGTCCTGCTGCCTTTCATACATTCACTCTCCTCAGTTTTACAGACATCAGTCACTCTGAGATTCAGTGTTTTCTCATCAGGGTGAAGACTGTCTGTTATTGCAGGGTGTTGTTGTTGGTTGAAAATGTACAGAGACATTTGTTGACCTCATTGAGACGGTGTGAGTTGTTGTCACACATACTTGCTTCAATTATATGAAAACTCTTAATTTAAGACAAAGCTTAATTAATTTACTTATAATGAAATTCAAATAGTTTTTTTTAGGTTCTCCATTCTTCAGTTTACATCATATCAAACTCGTGACTCCATATAGTAATTAATTGGTTGACTCTGTGTAATCACCCACATGTTATAACAAAAAACATAAAAACGTACTTTTGTCTTCTCTGTCTTTGTTTCTTTTTAATTGCAGCTTTCTGGAAACATCAGTCAAGCCCAGGAAGACAAACAGAAGATGGAGAGACTGAGAAATGAGCTCGATTCCACAAAACAACAGGTTCATTTTTTATACACTAACTTCCTGCATTTACATGACTGCCATGTTTAATCAGATCTCTTTCTCTGGTGATCGAAACACTCTGAAGAAAAATTCAGAAATTCTGATTTTATATAATTAATTGAAAATAAGCAGAGCTGTACTGATTATCATTTTATAGTCTGATTTATCTGCTGTTTGCAGTGATGCTGTGATTAACTGTCATTTATTGACAACAATCTTTATTCTGTTATATTCTCCGTGCTTGAAGGTGTTTATTTTCATTTATTTTCCAGGCGGTGCCTCATAGATTTGAAACATGAATTCAGGAACTCGTCTACAAATGTTGTCGTAGTTGCTGTAGGACATAACTGAACAGCAAAATGACAGAAGAACGTGGCAACCTCGTTCTTTATTTTTATTTAGCAATATGTTGATCTGCAACTATTTGTCACTGAGCAGACGTGTTCCTTAAACATGATGATGTTGATCAAGGAACTGACCTCACAGCCCATTGTTCCTTCAGTGGTGCTCGTATTAGTCATTATGCAAATGTGCTGTTTATAAGATTGGAAACCTGCAGTCAGCTGAGACTGAAGAAGTCACTTGGATGAGTGACGAAAGGTTTCTGCCACTGAAAACTCACCTGGATGATTGAGCATGTGTAGGGACGATGAAACAAAGGCAAAAGACAAAAAATGCTTTTATGTTTTTACATTTAATTCTGACACTGATGCTTTACTGACCAACACAAGACACCAAACAGCCTTTAGTGACACTGAAATCCAGCTGCACTCAAGTAAAAGCTAAAAAAACTCTAAATTTTAATCTTTTCTTTGTTTTATAAATCAGACTTGATAAATGTTATATTTTACGCATTTATTTATTTAAGCAAAAAAACTTTTATTTTGGGAGACACAAAATTCAAACTCAAATATTTCCTTAGGGTCTTCATTTATTTACTTATTTGTATCAGCCAACTTATATTTCCATAATACAGCTTTAATTCAGAGCTTTAATGTGACTCTGGTTGTGTTTCCATTATTGTGTCTGAAACATGAACATTTCTTCCTTCTGCTCTTTCTTCCTGTAACATTTCACATGAATACTGAAATCATCAATCAGCTCCAGCAGGAGAAAAAAGCAGCAGAGAACCTGAAGAAGAAGCTGGAGGAGAAAAATCGTGAGGTTTGTGTTTCTATTGTAAACATTCAGAATTTACTGAGTCAACTCTCTTTATCTCTGTATTGTAAAGATTCATGAAGCAAACTTTAGATATTAGTTTGTTTAATTGACAGCAAATGTCTCTAAAAGTAACTGTTTCTATATATTGAACAAGATTATAATTCATGTTTACATCCAAAGAAAGTGCTGACATGCAGAAACTCATCATCTTCCTTTTTTCATTCATATCAACACCGTTAATTGAAAATACTCAATTAATTATGAACTGATAATGAAATGCAAATGAATGTGTTTCTTTGGGATCGTCCTTTTGTCATTTATATCACAGCAGGCTCTTAATTCTATATAGAACTTAATTTATTATTTTTATGTATGAATGTGTGATTGTATTGTGTAATCACACACATGTGTGTTTCCTTCCATTGTTGCAGTTTCTGTATCATTGACCACAAAAGCACTTATAAATCCACCTTATACACATTTTTCAGATCGTCCCACAACACTTCATGTTGTTAAAATCAGGCTGCATCAGCTCACTTATATTTACATAAAACAGCTTTGATTTAATCTCTTCGTATAAAGCTGTCAGAATAGAACAGAATCACCACTTTGTTGTCATTCAGAACAGTTGGTGCACATCAGAATGAAATTGTGGTGCATTTACTCGTCATCAGGCTGTAGAATATAAATAAATCAATAAAAATAAGTCTAAAGGTTTCAAATATAAAGAAGAGTCTTGGATAAACGTGTAACAATATAGGAAAAGAAATGTTATTAGGATTATGAAATATTTTTATTGGCAAAGAAAAGCTGTGCAGGACCTTTAATATATTGAACATCAGTAACAGCAGCAGAAAAGTGTCCAATCATCATCCAGCCATGAAATGACTCTGCTGTAAATATACAGTCATGGGGGACAGAGGGGAGGGGGGAGGCAGTCAGGGTGGGTGGTTGGTGTGCTGATGGTTGGAGAATGAAACTATTGTAACATCTGGCTGTCCTGGTCCTGATGCTGCTAAACCTCTTTCCAGAGGGCAGCAGGGAGCACAGTGCATGGTGTGGGTGGGCGGAGTCTCTGATGATGTTATGGACTCTGCTGAGACAGCATCTGTGCTCGACTTCCTGGATGGATGGAAGAGAAGTCCTGGAAGGAAGCAGGAAGCTCAGACACTGCTGAGACTGTTTAACCAGTGCTGATGTGTTTGGTGACCAGTCCAACTTCTTAGTTATCTGTACCCCCAGAAAGTTGACCCTGCTGACTACCTCCACAGCTCTGTTGTCAGTGATTAGTGGTGAATGACTGGACTGTTTTGTCCTGAAGTTGATGATCAACTTCTTGGTCTTCTTGACATTCAGGATTAGATTGTTGATACTGCACCAGTCGTTTCACATTCTCTATAGGACAGATCTGTGTTGTCCATAATGAGACCCACCACTGTTGTGTCATTTGCGTTCCTAATCATGCGATTAGAGGAAGATGCAGCGCTAGAGGCGGGAGCCAGTGGAGAGACAGGTGGAGTTGAAGATGCTGTTCCCCACTCTCACTGAGCGAATTCTGTCAGTGAGGAAAACCAGCAGCCAGATACACATGGGGGTGCTGATACCTGTGGGAGGGGTCAGTTTTCTTGCCAGTTACTGGGGGAAGATCAACCAACAAACAGCATCTCCTCCAGATCTGTAAATCTCAGGTAAAGAGCAGAGTGCAGTGGTTTATCCAGTACAAAGACTGAAATGAAGGGGCAATATAGACTCTACAAGAACTTCATTATTATGTGAGTTAGTGCAGCAGTTGCACTAAAACATGTGATGGTGACAGACTTGAAACATGTTGGAACAACAGTCTGCTCCAGCGAGGTGTTAAAGATGTCTGCAAGGACGTGTGCTAGCTGCTCAGCACCAGTGTTGATCGAGTTACTTGAAAAAGGTAACTAGTTACTAATTACTGATTACTTCTCCAAAAAAGTAAACCTGTCACATTACTCGTTACTTGAAAATGTAATCGGATTACGCGTTGTTGCCCATCTGTGCTCAGCACACTCTCTGAGTACTCATCCTTGAATGTTGTCCTGCTGCCTTTCATACATTCACTCTCCTCAGAGTTTTACAGACATCAGTCACTCTGAGATTCAGTGTTTTCTCATCAGGGTGAAGACTGTCTGTTATTGCAGGGTGTTGTTGTTGGTTGGAAATGTACAGAGACATTTGTTGACCTCATTGAGACGGTGTGTGTTGTTGTCACACATACTTGCTTCAACTATATGAAAACTCTTAATTTAAGACAAAGCTTAATTAATTTACTTATAATGAAATTCAAATACAGGTTTTTCTGTAGGTTCTCCATTCTTCAGTTTATATCATATCAAACTTGTGATTCCATATAGTAATTAATTTGTTGACTCTGTGTAATCACCCACATGTTATAACAAAAAACATAAAAACGTACTTTTGTCTTCTCTGTCTTTGTTTCTTTTTAATTGCAGCTTTCTGGAAACATCAGTCAAGCCCAGGAAGAGAAACAGAAGATGGAGAGACTGAACAAAGAGCTCGATTCCACAAAACAACAGGTTCATTTTTTATACACTAACTTCCTGCATTTCCATGACTGCCATGTTTAATCTGATCTCTTTCTCTGGTGATCGAAACACTGAAGAAAAATTCAGAAATTCTGGTTTTATATAATTAATTGAAAATAAGCAGAGCTGTACTGATTATCATTTTATAGTCTGATTTATCTGCTGTTTGCAGTGATGCTGTGATTAACTGTCATATATTAGCAACAATCATTATTATGTTGTATTCTCCGTGCTTGTTCTTTATTTATTTTTTATTTAGTAACATATTGATCTCCAACTATTTGTCACTGAGCAGATGTGGGGCTTAAACTTGATGCACATCTGTGACGGGTTTGCTAACTTTGAATCGACCAGTTGATTGATTGCCTCCAGCAGTTCATCTGTGCAACTGCCTTGCAGTCAAATGTGGTTGCCCAGATGTTGCATACTCATCCTCTGGGGTATATATATTTGCAGTTACCAAAAACGAAAACAAATCAAAGCAATACCTGGCAAAGAATAATTTTTCTCAGATAAGGCTGACGTCCTAGTTTGACTTTACTGTGACTAAACCATGAAATAAACCTGACACACAAAATACTGGAAGTCAACTCCACAATAATCAGTAAGAAGACATAAATAGAGAAGATTAAAATGAAATCCATTCATTAAATCTAACAAATATTAGAGATTTATCAACCTAGGATTTAAAAGAATAAATTTGTGAATGGCTGACTTAAAGAAATAGATGTGTTAAGGCCCCCCGGGCTGGTGTGTTTGCAGTGTGGACCAAAAGCAGACACAGGAGAGAGAAAACTGTAACAAAAAGTGAGCCGTTTACTAGGCTGATAGCAAAAACAAAAATAACACAAAGTGAAAATTAACCTGACACCTGAACTGGGAAAAACTAAAACATGAAAAACTATGAGATGAACATGGCCTGAACAGGAACATGAGGGAAACCCGAGACATGAAGAGCTGAGACTCACAGAACAAACAGACAACCCAACAGTGAACAGAGGAAGACAGAGAACTTAAATACACAGCAGGGTGATGAGGGAAGTGAGAATACCTGGGAAAACACAGCTGACACAAATGAACCTGAACGCCACAGGGGGAGTCAAACTAGACCCACGGACCATGAACACCTGACTCTTCACAATAAAACAGGAACAAGAAAGAAACATAGACAACATGAATCTTGACAAAAACAATATTGAACACAGAGATATGAAATACACTGGGAGACCTGAGTGAAGTTGCCCCCCCACACCTTCTTTAAATCAAACAAAATTGATGTCAAACGTTTGTGCTGCAAAAATGTCAGTTTGTCCTGAATTTTGCTTTAAAGATGTTAATAAGTGTCCCTACGTTAAAAACCAAACATTGGTGTCAATCAATTGTGCTACATTTGTGCTGCAAACTTTTTGTTTGTACTGCTGATTTATTTATTTATGTTTTATCATATATCTCTTTTAAAAATATGGGCAGTGGTCTTTGATTAAGGAACTGACCTCAGTGGGCTGGTTTCAGTTATTGTGCAAATGTGCTGTTTATAAGGTTGGAAACCTGCAGTCAGCTGAGACTGAAGAAGTCACCTGTATGAGTGACGAAAGGTTTCTGCCACTGAAAACATCCAGATGAACAGAATCAACTTTTGGGCTTTACTTACCTGGATGACTGAGCATGAATCAAGACGATGAAACAAAGTCAACACACAAAAAGATGCTTTTATGTTTTTACTGATGCTGTTAAACTTTACTGACCAACACAAGACACCAAACACCTTTTAGTGACACTGAAATCCAGCTGCACTCAAGTGAAAGATTAAAAAAACTGTGAATATTTTGAACTTTTCTTTGTTTTATAAATCAAATTTGATAAATGTTATATTTTGTGCATTTTCCTTTTTAAGCAAAAATCACTTTTATTTTGGGAGACACGACATTCAAACTCAAATGTTTCCTTAGGGTCTTCATTTATTTGCTTTATTTCTCAGCCAACTTATATTTCCATAATACAGCTTTAATTCAGAGCTTTAATGTGACTCTGGTTGTGTTTCCATTATTGTGTCTGAAACATGAACATTTCTTCCTTCTGCTCTTTCTTCCTGTAACATTTCACATGAATACTGAAATCATCAATCAGCTCCAGCTGGAGAAAAAAGCAGCAGAGAACCTGAAGAAGAAGCTGGAGGAGAAAAATCGTGAGGTTTGTGTTTCCATTATAAACATTCAGAATTTACTGAGCCAACTCTCTTTATCTCTGTATTGTAAAGATTCATGAAGCAAACTTTAGATATTAGTTTGTTTAATTGACAGCAAATGTCTCTAAAAGTAACTGTTTCTATATATTGAACAAGATTATAATTCATGTTTACATCCAAAGAAAGTGCTGACATGCAGAAACTCATCATCTTCCTTTTTACATTCATATCAACACCGTTAATTTAAAATACTCAATTAATTACGAACTAATAATGAAATGCAAATGAATGTGTTTCTTTGGGATCGTCCTTTTGTCATTTATATCACAGCAGGCTCTTAATTCTATATAGAACTTAATTTATTATGTTTTATGAATGAATGTGTGATTGTATTGTGTAATCACACACATGTTTTGCTTTATGTCGTTGCAGTTTCTGTATCATTAACCTGTGGTAAAATCAGTGCAGACATTGCTGAGACTGTTTAACCAGTGCTCATGTGTTTGGTGACCAGTCTTACTTCTTAGGCCTGCCAGTCAAAAAGTCCTGTAGCCAGTCACATAGGGTGGGGTTCAGGCCGAGTGTTGCCAGCTTGTGAGTGAGTTTGTGAGGGATGACTGTATTGAAGGCGGAGCTGTAATCAACAAAAAGTACTCTGATGTATGAGTGATCTGGGAGGTCTGGAAGGTCTTGAAGCAGGTGTAGAATGCATTGAGATCATCCAGCAGACCGCCTGCAGAGCTGATGGTGCTGGTGGTGTGCCTACACACTGCAAAAACACAAAATCTTACCACGTATATTTGTCTTATTTCTAGTCAAAATAATCTCATTAAACAGAGACTGTTTAACCAGTGCTGATGTGTTTGGTGACCAGTCCAACTTCTTAGTTATCTGAACCCCCAGAAAGTTGACCCTGCTGACTACCTCCACAGCTCTGTTGTCAGTGATTAGTGGTGAATGACTCGACTGTTTTGTCCTGAAGTTGATGATCAACTTCTTGGTCTTCTTGACATTCAGGATTGTTGACACTGCACCAGTCGTTTCACATCCTCTTTAGGATAGATATATGCAGTCCATAATGAGACCCACCAATGTTGTGTGATTTGCGTTCCTAATCATGCGATTAGAGGAAGTTGCAGCGCTGCAGTCATGTGTCAGCAGCGTGAACAGCAGAGGGGCTCATTAAATAGCCCTGATGGGAGCCAATGGAGAGACAGGTGGAGTTGAAGATGCTGTTAGTGTACAGCGTACAGTGTACAGGAAAGTGTACAGTGACTCGACTGTACACTGTGTTTGTTTTTTCCTCCGAAACAATAAGTTCTGTTGGAGCAGCCTTTCAACGCCTCTCTCTGTCTCTTGCTACCAAAGTTGACCCAGACAACAAAGTAAAGCTAGTTTTCTGCTACGAGTCTGACACAGAACCCGACGTATTAGCCAGAGGTCCCTTTACTACAGTTCAGAGCTGCGGACCTGTTTTATATACGCGCAGAATATTTTTCTATACGAGATCGCTGCAAAAAGTGCAGCCTTACCTAATGTCCACCCTACTGTTACTCATTTATATTAAGATTTAAACATCTAGTTAGTATTGGTATGGCGAGTAACCTTCAGTAATAGTAATAAATCACAGCAATAGTACATGTAGTTGTAAAATGCATGATAATATATTAAGTAATCCAAAGTATTCAGAATAAGTTACTCTCAATGAGTAACGTAACGGAATACGTTACAAAATACATTTTGAGGCATGTATTCTGTAATCTGTAGTGGAATACATTTTAAAAGTAACCTTCCCAACACTGCACTTAAATCATAACAACAGTTGTAACATCGGAATATTACAAACTGCAAGACTGAATAAACCTGTAAATATTTAGAATGTTATGTAAAATGAAAAATAAATAATTGTTCCTATTTATGTTTTTAATGTAGTTCTTAGTGCATTGGTGGCAGTAAATCCATTCTGTTAAACTGAAGTACAACAAGCACAACTATTATGGCACAACATGGTCTTTGTGACAGAGAGGCTCGTACTTGACGTGGCAGTCTTGAGGACAGTCACTGAGGGACAGCATGCAGGACGAGTGTCATTCCAGATCTTTTCATCATCCAGCAAGAAGCCTTTGGTTTTTGTTACTGTTACAGGAGGAGGAAATCTGAAGTCCTTTAACAGTGTGATGTGGTTTCCTCATCCTCACTCTCTCTCCTGGTAGAAAAGAAGACTTCCATTCATGATGCTTAGCATCAGTGTAACGTTGCCTCTTCAGCTGATATTTCTTACAGTAGACAGAAGGCAAAGAGAGTCTGTCTAGTTAAGTACCCATCTTTCTGCCATACATCAGTTCATAGGGGGAGATGGAAGTGGTCATATGTAGTGTTGCACAGTAAAGTTGAAGCCAATCCAAAACAGTCTGCTTCCATGGCTGTGACGGCTGGATTGGTGTCTGGATGCAGGTGCAGAGGTCACGATGAAATCGTTCATTTGCTCCATTTGCAGCTGGGTCGTAGACAGATGTTCTGCTGTGAGAGTTGCCTGTATTATAGATGAATGAGTCGAACGCTTCAGAGGTAAACTGTGTACCGTTGTTTCTTACAATGTTCTCTGGGTTGCTGTGAGGACTAAAGACAGACGAGAGGAGCTGAATAACATCATTAGTAGTAGCAGAACATGAAAAGGCAAGCTCTGGCCATTTGGAGTAGTAGTCAGTCACCAGCAGAGGTCTCTTAATCTTTGCATTGTGTTCACAATCCTTTGGTGACTTTCATGTGTTAGTGCGATCAGTTTAGGTCTCACTGAACATGGTGCAACGAGCCTCTGAGAACATAATTACTTAGGGTTGAGAGTTCATTATGGATGTTGTAATAAAGTTCAAGTGATTTGATTGCGGCAGACAAAACACTTTGTATTTGTGAGAGCAAAGCAAACAGTTCAGGTCAAGTCGAACAGGCAGGAGTCAAAATCAGCAACTGGAAGTGACGACATGGCAGCAGATAATATGAGCGACCATTTCAAGATCTGCATCTGAAGTGAGATGTGAAGAAACAGGCAGAAGCAGACGAGATAGACAGTCAGCTGTATAACTCAGAGAACCTGGGCGGTAAATAACAGCAGACCAGTGGGTGATACTCATTCTCGCCCTATGAATCCCTTTGGTGCTCAACAGCGCTGCCAGAGCTTGGAGGTCTGTCTGCAGAGTGAAACGTCAGCCTCACAAATATGTTCTCGTTTTCTCTGCAGCCCACACACCAGCAAGAGCTTCTTTTTCAACAGTAGAAAACGTTTGTTCTGTTGCAGACAGTTTGCAGGAAACAAACGCTGCAGGTTTCTCTGTGTCATGTGGTGGAAACTTCTTTATTCTATGTATTGATCACATATTTTAACCATATCACTTTAGTAATAATAATATCACTTTGTCACTTAGGTTAGCTGCACAAACATGTCTTATGCTCTGTCACATGTGCTCTACACAGAAACACACACAGTGGCCATTGCAGTAAGTCAGAGACATTCAGGCGTGTGGGGGGGTTAGATATATAGAGTGGGGCCCCCCTGCTCATCTGTGGAAGAAGGGAGGCAACAGCTCAGTGAAAAGAACGTAAATCTCTCTCCTTGAAGGGAAGGTATAGGCCTGTGAGACAACATGTAAGACTTGTCTGTGTGTGTGAGGGTGAGGGCGGCAGCCATCGTTAGAGAGGACCCTGGTCTTTGTCTACTGCAGTGGCTCCTAAACTTTTTTTGCCAGGCCCACCTTTGTTTTACATGAAAATCTTGCCTCATTCGGAGGGATGAGAGTTGTTTTTCAGGGTTGTTTCACTTTATGCACACAGTCAATATCTGGGGCAGCAGGGATGTAAGAAGCAGGTGATGTGTTTGTAGAGATCACAGAAGCAGTAGGAGCAGTCTTTGGGGTAGATCACTGTTGCCTAAAAGGGTGATGTTCAGCGTAACACAGGAATTATTTTCTTTTTGTATGTAATCAGTTGAAGATCAGGTGGTTTTAGTGGTGTATCGCTGAAGTGCTCTTTGTAGATGTGTTAGGCAAAATACAAACTGCTGAGCCTGTGTCCAAAATCAGATGGATGTCCTGAGCTGAGGAAGTAGGTGTGCTCACCTTTATGCTGCATTTGAATCTTTTTGATGCATACAAAGCGTCTGTTAAGTAAAGTGCAGTCAGTTTTGGTAGGTGGACTCGCCAAACATGTCTTGTCTTGGATGAGGAGCAGACACGGACAAACTTTATCACACAGTTTACAAGTAGCTCTGGCAGCAGGACACTGATGAAAGTTAGCTTGATGACTGTTTGAATCACACCTGAAACAGTTCTCAGATCATTTTGTAGCACCAGACTTAGACAGACTATGGATTTAGCTTATTGAACTGCAGATTCCGTTTGTGTTGCCAGTGTAGCAGCTTTATCCAGAGTCCAATCAGGTCTTTCTCCTATGCTGGAGCTAAACACGTGTTCAGCTAGCTGATCATTTCTTCTGTTCTGTCATCAAACTCACATTTAAAAGCAAGGTCACACAAGCTGGCCACATACTGAATAACTGTCTAATGCAAAGCTTGTGTTCACTTTGTGAAAGCATGTGTTTCCACAACAACATTTACTTTAAGTAAAAAGTGTTGTTTTAGGGCAGCAACAGCAGAGGCAACAGTGTCACCTGTATGTGGAAGTGAGTAGAAAATTCTTTGTCCCTCTGTTTCTAAGCAGTGAAGTAAAGTAGGTCTACTTCTTGCTTCAGGCATTACCTGTTGCACTGATGTACATTTGCAGCCATGATGACTCAGCAAAAATCAACAGAGGCAGAAAAAACACGCAGAGTCACTCGTTGCCAAAATGTGTTGGTGGCTGATAATGAAACAAGTCCTCAGCAAGGAACAAGTGCCTTTGAATGACTGCAGCACATAAACAAACATGTAACGCCACATTAAACTATGTAGGTTTATCATTCTTCTACATTTTTAAGACACCACCCTCTAGTGGTGCAGTTTGGTATGTAACATTACAGGACAACATGGATGAAGCTGCAAACAAAGTTTGTGTCCTAAAGACCAATAAAAAGAAAAAAGAAATCCTCGATGTCATTTGTGCAGAAGAGAAAAGTATAAAGTACTAAAAAATATTGTTTCCCTGTTAAAAACTGTGATGTTTCTTCCTCCCGTCTCAGCTGGAAAATAAACTCAAGGATGAGAAAAAGAGGAATGAAGAAACAAAGGAAAAAGTCAAAGAGGTACTTTTATGTTTTACATTTAATTCTGACTCTGATGCTGTTAAACTTTACAAACAAACAAAAAAAACACCAAAAACCTTTTAGTGACACTGAAATCCAGCTGCACTCAAGTAAAAGATAAATAAACCGTGAAGAGTTGTTGTTTTGTTTTATAAATCAGATTCGATAAATGTTATATTTCGTGTGTGTGTTTTAAAGTAAAATCTACTTTTATTTTGGGAGACACTACATTCACAATCAAATATATCCTTTGGGTCTTCATTGAATTAAATTATTTAGATCATTCAAATAAAGAATTTAAATACATTTTCCTTCATTACTTATTTGTATGAACCAACTTATATTTCCATAATACAGCTTTAATTCAGAGCTTTAATGTGACTCTGGTTGTGTTTCCATTATTGTGTCTGAAACATGAACATTTCTTCCTTCTGCTCTTTCTTCCTGTAACATTTCACATGAATACTGAAATCATCAATCAGCTCCAGCAGGAGAAAAAAGCAGCAGAGAACCTGAAGAAGCAGCTGGAGGAGAAAAATCATGAGGTTTGTGTTTCTATTGTAAACATTCAGAATTTACTGAGTCAACTCTCTTTATCTGTATTGTAAAGATTGATGAAGCAAACTTTAGATATTAGTTTGTTTAATTGACACCAAATGTCTCTAAAAGTAACTGTTTCTATATATTGAACAAGATTATAATTCACGTTTACATCCAAAGAAAGTGCTGACATGCAGAAACTCATCATCTTCCTTTTTACATTCATATCAACACCGTTAATTGAAAATACTCAATTAATTATGAATAATAATGAAATGCAAATGAATGTGTTTCTTTGGGATCGTCCTTTTGTCATTTATATCACAGCAGGCTCTTAATTCTATATAGAACTTAATTTGTTATTTTTATGTATGAATGTGTGATTGTATTGTGTAATCACACACATGTGTGTTTCCTTCCATTGTTGCAGTTTCTGTATCATTGACCACAAAAGCACTTATAAATCCACCTTATACACATTTTTCAGATCGTCCCACAACACTTCATGTTGTTAAAATCAGGCTACATCAGCTCACTTATATTTACATAAAGTAGCTTTGATTTAATCTCTTTGTATGAAGCTGTCAGAATAGAACAGAATCACCACTTTGTTGTCATTCAGAACAGTTGGTGCACATCAGAATGAAATTGTGGTGCATTTACTCGTCATCAGGCTGTAGAATATAAATAAATCAATAAAAATAAGTCTAAAGGTTTCAAATATAAAAAAGAGTCTTGGATAAACGTGTAACAATATAGGAAAAGAAATGTTATTAGGATTATGAAATATTTGTATTGGCAAAGAAAAGCTGTGCAGGACCTTTAATATATTGAACATCAGCAACAGCAGCAGAAAAGTGTCCAATCATCATTTCAGCCATGAAATGACACTGCTGTAAATATACAGTCATGGGGGACAGAGGGGAGGGGGAGGCAGTCAGGGTGGGTGGTTGGTGTGCTGATGGTTGGAGAATGAAACTATTGTAACATCTGGCTGTCCTGGTCCTGATGCTGCTAAACCTCTTTCCAGAGGGCAGCAGGGAGCACAGTGCATGGTGGGGGTGGGCGGAGTCTCTGATGATGTTATGGACTCTGCTGAGACAGCATCTGTGCTCGACTTCCTGGATGGATGGAAGAGAAGTCCTGGAAGGAAGCAGGAAACTCAGACACTGCTGAGACTGTTTAACCAGTGCTGATGTGTTTGGTGACCAGTCTAACCTCTTAGTTGACCCTGCTGACTACCTCCACAGCTCTGTTGTCAGTGATTAGTGGTGAATGACTGGACTGTTTTGTCCTGAAGTTGATGATCAACTTCTTGGTCTTCTTGACATTCAGGATTGTTGACACTGCACCGGTCCTCTATAGGACAGATCTATGTTGTCCATAATGAGAGCCACCACTGTTGTGACATTTGCGTTCCTAATCATGCGATTAGAGGAAGTTGCAGCGCTGCAGTCATGTGTCAGCAGCGTGAAAAGCAGCGGCTCAGTAAACAGCCCTGATGGGAGCCAATGGAGAGACAGGTGAAGTTGAAGATGCTGTTTCCCACTCTCACAGAGTGAGTTCTGTCATTGAGGAAGACCAGCAGCTTAACTAAGCTTAATTAATTTACTTATAATGAAATTCAAATACAGTTTTTTCTTTAGGTTCTCCATTCTTCAGTTTATATCATATCAAACTTGTTTCCATATAGTAATTAATTTGTTGACTCTGTGTAATCACCCACATGTTATAACAAAAAACATAAAAACGTACTTTTGTCTTCTCTGTCTTTGTTTCTTTTTAATTGCAGCTTTCTGGAAACATCAGTCAAGCCCAGGAAGACAAACAGAAGATGGAGAGACTGAGAAATGAGCTCGATTCCACAAAACAACAGGTTCATTTTTTATACACTAAGTTCCTGCATTTCCATGACTGCCATGTTTAATCAGATCTTTTTCTCTGGTGATCGAAACACTCTGAAGAAAAATTCAGAAATTCTGATTTTATATAATTAATTGAAAATAAGCAGAGCTGTACTGATTATCATTTTATAGTCTGATTCATCTGCTGTTTGCAACTGCAGATGAACTGCAGAATGGCAGAAGAACGTGGCAACCTTGTTCTTTATTTATTTTTTATTTAGGAATATGTTGATCTCCAACTATTTGTCACAGAGTAGGTTTGTTGCTAAAACTTGATGCACATCGTTGACCGATTTTTTCCAACGATTTGCTAATTTTGAATAAACCAATTGATCGCAATGTTTTGGCAATCTGTCTGGTGCTCTAGTTGCGTGCCACTAGGTCATCTGTGCAACTGCCTTGCCTCAAATGTGGTTGCCCAGATGTTGCACACTCATCCTCCGGGGTACATATATTTGCAATCAGTTACCAAAAGCAAGAGTAAAAAATCAAAGCAATAACTGGCAGAGATTAATTAATTAAGAGATTGAAATCCTAGTTTGACTGAACTGTAAATAAACCTGAAACACAAAATACTGGAAGTCTGCTCCACAATAATCAGTAAGAGGACATACAGAGAAAATATTAAAATGAAATCCCATTTATGTCTACATTAAGTCCATATTAACTACAGACATTGCTGAAAAGTGTAATAAACTATAAAGAAGTTGAAAATCTTTTAAAAAAACAATATTTGTTTAGTTACAGTAATTTCAGAGGGATATCTGTCAAACTTGTAAATGCAAAAAAGTTGCACAAAATAGTTTCTGACCACGGGAAATTTATTTTAAGTATCATCACAATTTCATTTTTGAGATACACTAATTTTTATAAACTGTCCCAAGAAGAAAAGAAAATGTCCCAGGAACTATAAAAAAGGCACAAAGTCAAACATGACTTTCAGTAGCGCCACTGGACCTTGAAAAGACCCTGGAAGGAAAAAAAAACTACATTACCCATGAAAATGACATCAATTCCCGTGTTTGTTTGTTTTTCAGGTAATGGTGGACATGTGATAAGTCTTTTGAAAACGTAATTCCAAAGCAGGAACAGCTGATCAGCAAAGTGTGTTTTTGGATTATAATGTTTTTCTTGCGCTTTTCATCCGATTTTTGCAAAGCCATTAGTGGAGGGAAACCGTGACCTGGGACAAGTTGAATCCATGATAAGTTAGGAAAACTCTCCTGTTTTCATATGCAAAAAGACATTATTGCTCTCGTCTACCTGGTTGCAATTCTACAGCCATTGATTTAAAAATAGTTATGCAGATTGGATCACGGGCTTCAGACATAAAAGTGAAAAACAGCAGGTCAAGGCAGAAGCTCCAGAAGGAGCAGCAGAGGACAGATTGTAATGATGGCTGATATGAAACAAGTCCTCAGCAAGTTTAAGTTTACACATAAACTTACATGTGTGTTTATCAGTTCTCTATCTTAACTATGTTCCTGGATGACATTATTCTTCTACTTTTTTACGACACCACCCTCTAGTGGTGCAGTTTGGTATATAACATTACAGGACAACATCTGCTCCCTCGTTATGAAAGAGCCTTCATCGTAAACAAATGATCAGAAAATTGAGTGTAGCAAAGTAAAGTAACTCAACATTTAACAAATCAACAATACACTTGTAACTTAAATCATAACAACAGTCGTAACATCAGAATATTACAAACAGTAAGGCTGAGTAAACCTGTAATTATTTACACTGCTATATAAAATGTAAAATACATTATTGTTCCCATTTCTGTTTTTAATGTAGTTCTTAGTGCGTTGGTGGCAGTAAATCCATTCTGTTAAACTGAAGTACAACAAGCACAACTATTATGGCACAATATGGTCTTTGTGACAGCGAGGCTCGTACTTGACGTGGCAGTCTTAAAGACAGTCACTGAGGGACAGCGTACAAAACGAGTGTCATTCCAGATCTTTTCATCATCCAGCAAGAAGCCTTTGGTTTTTGTTGCTGTTACAGGAGGAGGAAATCTGAGGTCCTTTAACAGCGTGATGTGGTTTCCTCATCCTCACTCTCTCTCTTGAATGCTTCTGTGCATTACGCTTATCATTAGCGTAACGTTGCCCCTTCAGCTTATATTTCTTAACTGAGTGAGGTGCAAAGTCATCCAGTGGAGACACAGTAGAAGGCAAAGGGAGCATGTCCACTTTAGTATGCATCTTTATGCCATGCAGGAGTTCATAGGGAGAGAAGGAAGTGGTCACATGCAGTGTTGTCCCATAAACTTGAAGCCTGCTTCCATGGCTGTGACTGCTGGATTGGTGTCTGGATGCAAGTGCAGAGGTCACGATGAAATCGTTCAATTGCTCCATTTGCAGCTGGGTCGTAGAGGGATGTTCTGCTGTGAGAGTTGCCTTTATTTTGGAGGAATGAGTCGAATGCTTCAGAGGTAAATAACGTCATAATTAATAAAACCTTGTTAAGATCCAACAACATTTTTGATCCAAAATATGATTATTTGCCATTTTTCAAGTGGTCTTAAAGTTCTTCTGGGGACTGTACAAATAATCAGTATTGAACAGTTATATCGATTCAACTCAGCAAAATTACAAGGATACCTAAATTTTCAGATTTGTTTAATTTCATACAACTAACTTTTTTTTTGCACAGTGAGAGAGTTGGGCTTAAATTGAGTCAGGGCTATTTCATACACATGTGGAGGTGGTTATTGATGGGCTGGGAATGATATTTAACTTTGGTTATGTTCACTGTGGAGAAAATTGCATGGATTTTGTGTGTAGAGCCAAATGTGGTCAAGATGCAGAGGGCTGCTTTCCTCATACCTGAGAAAGTTGTCTGAGGGACTGTTTGGAGCTATAAAGTGAAGGGTCATTTCTTACAAATTGCTTTTTTGGGTCCACATCTGCTTTGAGATTTACCTGGAGAAGCCAATAATTCACCCATTGCTCTATTTTCACTTTTCTTTTTTGGAACCTCCATTTGGATACAGCTGAATGGCATTTCTTTACCTTTTCACCTTTCTGCATATGCGGATGATATTATTGTGGCTATACTGGGAGAGGCAGATGTACTTGCTTTAACGCGACTTCTTGAATGTTTTGGTAAAATTTCGTCCTCTAAGGTTAATTAGAGTAAGAGTAAAGCTTTGTTAGTAGGTAAATGGATAGGAGCAGGACCCAATTTACCTGTTGGCCTGCAATGGACAAAAACAGGTTTGAAATATTTGGGTGTTTATTTAGGGGATAACATGGAGGTCATGAAAAATTGGGAAGGGTTTGTTGAACTGGTAGAGGGTAGGTTACAGAAATGGCATTGGCTTTTACCACGACTGTCTTACAGGGGGTCGGGTACTTATTATTAATAATCTTGTTGCATCATCGTTGTGGCACCGTTTATCGGTTTTGGAACCTCCACCTAACCTGTTGGCCAAATTACAAACTATTATTTTGAATTTTTTTTGGGACAGGCTTCATTGGATACCTCAAAGCATTTTGTTTCTGTCAAAGGAGGAGGGAGGGCAGGGTTTGATTCATCTCGAAAGTCAGAAAGCAGCTTTGAGGTTACAGTTTTTACAGAGTTTTTTGTATGGGGATCAAAATGTTTTGTGGAGGCAGGTCACAGACTACTTCTTTTCTAAAGTTGGTAATTTGGGGTTTGGTAAGACTTTGTTTGTTTTTGATCACTCAAGGCATGGTGCAGAGTGTTTGTCACCTTTCTATGTTAGTGTGCTAAAGGCTTGGGGGCTGATGGAAACAGAACGACGTGGGAAGTCTACATCTTTGCATTTAATGGAACCTATTCTCAAAGGGTCTTGTTTGGGTTCATCCTGGGATGATGCGGCAATGATGTCGGAGCTACTGAAGAGAACGGGAGTTACAACGGTACGGCTTTTGCTTGAATTTGCTGGAGCCAAAATGGAGGATGCTGTGTCCTTGGCAAGAAAACTTGAGGTTCGCTCTCTCCGAATTGTGAGCTTGATGTTGACAAGATTCAAGCAGGCACTCTCGGACGATGATAAAAGACTTTTAAATGGTTGGTCTAATGGACTGTTGATTCCTGATAAAGCGGACAGCTTCTTTGGCCTGTGCTTTAGACCACAGCTCACGGACTTTGAAAGCCCTGGTCCTTTTTTGGAGAAGGAGAAGTACAGCTGGACACCACTGGACTCGGTGACTGGGAAGGTGTTGTATAAAAGCTGTGTTAAGGCACTAAACAAAGCAAAGTTACATGGTAAAACTGATACGCCTTGGAGGGAACATTTTAAGGTCGGTTTTGATGTGAGCCCTGCATGGGGGTCACTGTACAAGCCACCATTGACCAAGAACGCTGGTGATTTGCAGTGGCGGATTTTACATGGTATCATTGCGGTAAATGCTTTTGTGTCCATCATTAAGCCTGGGTCTTCAGATGCATGTCCTTTTTGTTCACCTGAGCAAATACAGCACTGAGCCCATAGTCACTTGCATTAGTAGAGATCACAACACACAAAGCAGGGTCAAACAGGGCCAGAGCAGGGCCATTCAGCAGGAGTTCTTTAACTCTTCAAAGCTCACTTGTGCATCTGAAGTCCATGTGAACGTGTTCTTGTCACTGGCACAGCCACACATCGGGGCTACAACAGTCAAAGTTTGGTAAAAACTTGCAGTACCAGATCTCAAAGCAGCATCAACATGCTCTTCATCAGGAAGAATACCTTCAGCAGTGACAACATGATCTAAGAAGCTTAAGGATGTCTTCATAAAATCACATTTGTTTTCATTAAGCACAAATCCAGCATCCCTGAGCTTCTGCAGAACAGCACTAAGTTTATGTTCATGTTCAGCAGCACTGTAGACAATAAGGTCACCCAGGTAGTTCTGGACACCTGGGAGGTCTTTAAGGATTTCAGCCATTATTTTCTGAAAAGCTGAGGAGGCAGAGGCCAGTCCATAAGGGACTCAGCAACTGATTACTCTTCAGGGGAAAAATGGTCTGCTATTATTATTCTTATGATTATTATTATTATTATTATTATTATTATTATGAATAACAAGAATTCACTGTGTTTAGTAATCAGTTGTGTGCTTTGTTAAATGTATGCATCTCTCTGAATGTTTCCTGTTGCAGGGATTAAAAATAGCACAGTGTGACCTTTCCTAACCTCAAACACTCACACTGTGGGAAATTGAACAGGAATTTTCATACGTGACTTAAGTGAAATTTCAAAACATGTTTACACACAAGTTTCTGAGGAAAGGAAGAAGAAAGTTGAGTATGAAGATGAATCCATGATGAACATGGAGTGTCTGTTGTTAGTAAAGCATGTTGTTACATCTCTGCTGTTTCTTGTGAAGGAGAGTCGAGAGTTCTTATGTAAATAAGAAACTTTTTTTCCTAAATCTTTCCAGTTAGCATACTGTAATAATAAATAAATCCACAGTCATATTTCCACAGATTGACAAAAATACACCAAAAATTTTATTTATTTATAAATTAAAGCGTTACATAAGGTTAACATTTTTCAGCTATAGGGGCAGCTTGGTGCACTGTCCTGCTTTCATTCTGTTAATTTCTTATATGGAAACTATTAAAGTCTGACAATTTCGTCATAAGGTGAAGTGAAAATTTGATAAAGATACCAAAAACATTGACATCAGATTATAAAATTCAGTCAGTCTTCACTTTAATTTAAATATTCTATACTTGCTCTATATTAACATTCAGATTTCTTTAACCATAGAGAAATTTATAGTAATTCTCAAAGTCTCAAATATGGTCTCACATACAGTTACTGTAGCTTAGACACAGTTTGTCACGGCAGGGTCTGCTGGTGAGTTTGTGAAATGGACCCAAGTGCAGATGTTAGTGGGAAGAACTGAAAACCGAGCCTTTATTTGGGCTGATGACTTGAGTGAAAACAAACTTGAACAATGACAAAGAATAAACTAAAACCTAAACAAGGAAAAACTCAGGTAACTGAGACTAAACTCTGATAACTATGACGAGATGTGGAGGAACAACAGACAAACTAACACTGAACAAAGAAAGACAGAGGACTTAAATACACACAGGAGGTGATCAGGGGAAGTGGAAACACATGAGGAAACAGCTGAGTGGAATGAACATAATGATGCCACAGGGGCAGTGAAAACTAAACACCATGACAGAGACACAATGACCAAAGAATAAAACTAAAACACTGGGTTGCAGACACTGTACTCTGACACAGTTAAAGGTCAGATTCCCTGTTTGAAGTCTTTAAGGAAGAGAGAGATTTGAAAGATACAGAAAATGTGTTCAGACTGTTATGTTTAACAGTCCAGATTATTTTGTTTAGGCTGAACCTTCGTGTTGATCTGTTTGTCTGTTAGCTTGATTAAAAAACAGGAAGCTGAGGAGAAGTTGAAGGAGGAAGATCAAAAAATATATTACCGGAATATTCAAGCTACTTCCATGATTCATATTAAGACAAACAATACACAATGAAGTCTAAGAAGCTTGGAAAGAAAAGCGGACTTCTTTAAGTTTCTTGAACACGTCTCACCTCTCATCCGAGGAGCTTCTCCAGTTCTAAGACATTTTGTTTCAGCATTACGTCATGTCACTGTCTTTATTTGTTAAACACATAGATTTTTTTAATCTGTTTATTCAATGTGTGTTAAATCTTTTAGCAGCATTTAGCAAACATTGTTTCTAATAAGCCCCAAATATTTTATATCTCTGACCTGTCACACACATTAATCTGTATTTGTTGTGTTACTCTCAGCAACAGATGAACAAACTACAGAAAGGTGACATCATTTTGGACAAGGTCGACAGATATGGCCTCTATATCTGTCTGAGAAACACTTCCAGTGAGGTACTGCTGCTTGCATGCTGATGAACAATGAGTACAACCTGAACACAAACAACATGTTTTGTGTATTCAGAAATATTTCTGAAACAAGGTCCTTTTCACTTGTAGATACAAGAAAAATGTAACTGACACATTCATTTATAAACACTTTGGATTTCACACACACTGAACTTTATTATTGTCTAATTCTTTTTCCTTTTTTCATTCTCTTGATTCCCTTTTGCAGGATAAGATGATGACAGGTTGGGAGATAAAACTACAGATCAAAGACAGAGAATTCATCATATACAAATTTCAAGAAAACTTGAAAGCTGGAGAAGGACTCACTGTGAGTCTCTGTGCTACTAGATTTTTCTTTCAGTCTCTGTTATTATTATTACATTTCACTTGGACATCTGTGACCTTTTTATTGGTTACATTTACAGTTAAATGGAAAGGAAGCCATGTGGAATAGTGGAGACAACGTGAAGATCAGCCTCATCAGCAACACCGGAGAAGAGCACAGACTGAACTGATGCTTTTTACAAACAAGATTACGTCATGTAAATTCAGTAGAATTACTTTTGTTTTTGATGAATAAAAGAACAGGATGTTATTATATTTTTCACATAATTTTTAATTACTTTAACTTTTTTCATTTAATTAAAAATATGTATTAAAAAAGTAAAATCTTCAAAAAGTTTTCTTTATTCTTTGAGGTGCAACACAAAAGTAGTTTTAACTGCAATGACGTGGATGAAGATCATGCTTCACTGTGTATTTTTAAGCTGAAGCTACATGAGTGAAAACTTCACATGGATCGTTATTGAAAATCATCAGGCTGTTTGTTTTTATTATTTTCAAAAATGAACTATGTAGCATTTCTAAACATTAGCATTGTTAGCATATTATGAGTTTGCTTCAATAATGTAGACGTGCAGTAACTTTGGAGATAAACTGCTACATACTGCCTCCAATGGCCATATCAGACTGTCTGTGCCACACTCTCCTCCCACTGCACCAAGTCTGTTTTCCACCTTCTCTTCTCCTGGCACCTGGTCATTGTAGTGGTTTATTGCTTCAAAGAGAGTTTTCTCCTTTGTCAAATTTGATTTCTGCCTGTAGTACAGAAACAAAACAGTATAAATAATAAGCATAACTGTGTGTGTGGTAACAGTCCTACTAAAGATTATTCACGCCCCATTAAATAAATAAATAAATCCATAAATAAACCATGAATTCAATTCAGTTTTATGTATACAGCACCAAATCACAATAACAGTCGACTCAAGGTGCTTTATATGGTAAAGTAGACCCCACAATAAGGGGTTTCCACTGTCCAATATCAAAGATAGTCATTCCTGGCTTTTTTTTTTATTACATGACAGAGGGAAGTCCCATTATTAATCATTGTATTTCAGTTCATCCATGACAAGTCAGTTAAAACTTAAGATTAACACAATGGAGCATTATCCAGCTTTCTATCATGTAATCTTATAGAAAGTATTACAATTTTAGAAAAAAAGAGCAAAAGAAATAACTGAAAGTCAGGCTCCTGAACAAAATACAGCTAACCATGATCAGATTTCATCATGCAACTGGTTGTAAGGGAACAACAAGAAAGGTAGTTGTTAACCTTTTCAATCTCCTTCCCTGAAGTTGTTCAATCACCATTCTGATTTTTGCCAGTCAATCCGGATTCTTTAATAAATAATTGCAAACCAGCATTTACTATAACATCAATATAAAATCAATTCCAAATAGTATGATAAAGAATGTGTAGCACCTCCCACTTGGTTGACTGGGCCTTGGCATGTATGACACAAAGGAATAGCCTCATCTGCAGTATGAGGTCTGAGTTCCAACATGAAAAATGCAAACTTCTGAAGGTATGGCACGCTCGAGGGCAGTGCCAGGGATGCTGGCAGATTAGCTGCAGCTCATCTGATAATCACGCTCTCACCTTTTCCAGTGATGCAGGGACCTGGAGAGAGGAGAGGAGAGTCAGCTGGAAAGCTGTCCAGACATCTGCAAAGCAAAATTGCCTGCATGGCAGAGTTCCCAGACAAAAACCACTGCAGAACAAAAGTAACATAAAAATTCATCTAAGTTTTCCTAGAAAACATTGTGATGATTCCCAAGACGTTTGGAAAAAACTCTGTGGACTTATGAGACAAAAGCTGAGATTTTTGGAAGGTGCGTGTGACATTAAATCTGGAACATGATAGTAACAGTAAAATATGATGTGGGTGGCGTGATGGTCTTGCTGGTTCAAGACCTGGAAGACTTTCTGTGGTAAATAGAACCATGAACTCTTCTGTCTACCAAAACACGCTGAAAGAGTCCGGCCATCTATTCTTGACCTCAAGCTGAAGTGTACTTGAGTTCTGCAGCAGGACAATGGTCCAAAACACCCCAGCAAGTCCACCTCTGAATGGCTTAAGAAACACAAAATGAAGACTTTGAAGTGACCTTGTCAAAGTTCTGACCTGAATCTGATTGACATGCAGTGGCCTTAAAAATGACCTTAAAAAGGCGGTTCAGGCTCAAAAACCTTCCAATGTGGTTGAATTACAACAATTCTGCAAAGATGAGTGGGCCAAAATTCCTCCATAGCGCTGTAAAGGGTCTACCTTATAATATAAAGCATCTTCAATTGAGTGTTGTTTTGACTTTGCACAGTATAAATAAAATTGAATTGAATTGACTTAAAAGACTCATTGCCAGGTATTGCCAATGCTTGATTGTTGCTGCTAAGGGTGGCCCAACCAGTTATTAGATTTAGGGACAATCACTTTCTCACACAGGGTTTGGATGGTTTGGATTTTCTTTTTCCTCTTCATAACGAACACCTTCATTTAGAAACTGCATTTTGTGTTTACTTGTGTTATCTTTGTCTAATATTTAAATTTGTTTGATGATCTGAAACATTTAAGTGTGGCAAACTGTGAAGTAGCGTAACATATGCAGCCTGGAAAGTGATAGAAAGACAGCATCTGCAGACTGTTCAAGTTTCTTTTAAGTGTTCTTTATTTTCTGGCATCACCTTTCAACAGTTGTTTCACAAAACCATAAGAACCCATCAGTCAAAATCTCACCTGCTTTATATAGAATTACACTCACACCTGGATCTCATTAACCTCTACCATTGGGAAAACAGGGTAGACTAAATAACACAGTCTAGACAAAGAAACTGGAATAAAATCATTTTCCCACTTAACAAACTCATTCACCCAACTAAACAGTTTGAAAAGTCAATCTCTTCACTTAATCGGACTCATGAGGTTATTTTAAATGAAATAAACAATTTTACACAAAAGAAACACCCCTCCATTTGGTTACACCCAATTGACATAATCAGTGACATTATATCCTATAAAATCAGGAAGTACTGGGGCGGCCCTTCCCACATACCTGTTATACACATAGGACCTGCTCAAAGGAACACACAATGGTAAGTATAACCAAACTACATAAACAAATGAAAGATTCAAATCAATTCATGATGAAGTGACATTTAGCTTTAAGTACATTTGCACAGATGAAATGAATATAACCAATGCTACCACAAACAGACCAGGGATAGTATGTAGAGCCAAGGTTACATGTGTCGTGTTTACATTAAAGCATTATGATAGACTATAGGATAACAGAACACAAAATAACATTATATGCAAGTGACAAATGGCAAATGAATTCTGTCCTAGCCACTTTGTCACATTATTCAAAAACATAGGAAATCAGGAAGGGAAAAACAGATTTTCACACCACTGTAGCTTCTCTGGAAGCTGTCTCCATGTATTTTACCAGCCTTTAAATTTGCAAATGAACAGTAAAAAAAAAAGTCAAATAAAATGGGTACACTTGCATTTCCACATTAGGCTGCTGTAGTCCTCACTCTCCAACATCCTCAAAAAGCCTTGCCTTGATAAACTGGCACGATGTCTTTGCAACTAAATATGGCAACATGTCCAGTGGCTGCAGTTCCTTGCTGGAAGCACATTGGAATTTAACTTGAGTGGCAGATTAATGTTGACGATGAAGACGATGATGATGAAGAAGACTGCTCATTTTACCCATTTAACATCTGTTGTGGCCAGAATATCCTGCAGTTCCTGCATCTCACTGTGTGAAATACATAAACATCCCTTTAATACTTCTTGCTTGAACCAATTGAAGTAAGATGTCATCTTACTTAATAACTCTTGAACTCTTTCCACAACAGATTTTTTTATATTGTCTGATGGTATTAAAATGATTACATAATAAATGCAAAATTATTTTAAAAGGATTACCATGAATCATAAGACTTGATCAAAAGCAGTAAAACACTTAAGTAAAAAGTGTTGTTTTAGGGCAGCAACAGCAGAGGCAAAAGTGTCACCTGTATGTGGAAGTGAGTAGAAAATTCTTTGTCCCTTTGTTTCTAAGCAGTGAAGTAAAGTAGGTCTACTTTGTTGAGAATAGATTCCTTGATATAGATCAGAGTTAAAGAGAATATAGTTTGTGATTGCTTGCAACATTATAATATTGCAGTTAATGAGTGTAAGAACACAAAATAGAAAAAAAGGCCTGGGATGGGAACAAAGAACTGAGGTACAGGCAGGAGGACAATCAACCCCCACCCCCAGGACAGTAGCAAGAGTTACTGACGGTGAGGAGCAGACAAAGGGCAAACGGACACTACCATAAAAGGAGATGGGGGTCAGGGTGTCAGCACCCTTGGCCACTGTACTAGTGTATTTCCATTGTGGGGGTGTTTACTGTAGGGGGGAGGAGACCAAAGGTTATAACTGTAACTGTTGTGTGGAGTTCTTTAGATCAGCCTTTAGCATAGGACTGCATAGTAATGCAATGTGCTGATCTCCAGATGCATCTGTAAGAATAATGGGTAATAAAAGGATTGTGTAAAACATGGAAACATCTCAGAGTGATCTCTACCAGGACCAAAAGAATCGCAGTGTCAATGGAAAATTGTACTTAGTAGTCAGTATAAGCTTTTAATGATATAAGTTTACATGTGATAGAATACTGCATGATGACCTTTTATGACTTAGACTGTTGTCCACTATAAGATTTGTTTCTGTTCTCTAAATTCTTTCCCACAGCGATAATAGCTGAACAAGCAGTTTATCTCCTACTAGGAAGAGGAGAGCTGGACACTCTTATCTGCGCTCCCTAACAAGAAGAGGGGCCGTGTCCTTCAGCTGAGTCCGCAGTTCTTAATGCTTGGGGGAGAGAGTTCCACAGTCTAGGGGCCACAGTGGCAAAAGCTCTATCACCCTTAGTTCTCCTCTTAGTATTTTTTTAAAGCAAGTAAGCCCTGATCAGATGACCTCAAAGACCTGCTAGGGACATAGGGCTGTAGCAGATCAAAGATGTAGGCTGGTGCCAGTCCGTGCACAGCTCTGTAAGTCAAGACCAGGATGTTAAATGGACTCTAAATTCAACAGGAAGCCAGTGTAACTGAGATAACAACGGTGTCACATGTGAGTACTTGGAGGATTTTGTCAAAAGCCTAGCTGCAGCGTTTTGCACAACCTGCAGACGATCCACAGAACCTTTGCTTATACACATAAACAGCGAATTACAATAATCCAAGTGTGAGGAGATAAATGCATGTATAACAATCTCCAGTTCAGAGCGAGATAAAATCGGGCTTAGCTTAGCCACATTTCCTAAATGATAAAAACAAGACCGAACCAGAGATTTCACATGCCCATCAAATGTGAGATTCGAGTGAAAAGTGACACCTAAATTCCTGATGGAGGATTTAACATAGAGTGAGAGAGGACCTTTCACTATCTGCGATATTGGTATGTCTTGGTCAACATACCAAATTTCCTCAGCCTCCTCAGGAAGTACAGCCACTGCTGAGCCTTCTTGATCAGCTATGTGGTGTTCAGTGTCCAGGTGAGGTCCTCAGAGATGTAGACGCCCAGGTACCTAAAGCTGCTCTCCACTTCAAGGCCCCGGATAAAGAGTGGCTGGTGTGGCCTGCTCTTCTTCCTCGTGGCCACTATCATCTTCTTTGTCTTATCACTGTTGAGGGTGAGGTTGTTGTCCTGACACCATGACACCAGTCCAGCCACCTCTCTCCTGTAAGCCGCTTCGTCCCCTCCAGTGATGCGACCAATCACTGCAGTGTTGTCCATGAGCTTCAAAATGATGTTATGTTTGTTGGAGGTGACACAGTCGTGGGTGTACAGGGTGTAGAGGACTGGACTGAGGACGCAACCCTGTGGGACTTTGTTTGGACTTTGGTGTTTGTAATAATAGCTAAAGTCCTGTTGCCGATCATGACAGACTGGGGCCTGCCAGTCAAAAAGTTCAGTTCAGGCCGAGTGTTGCCAGCTTGTGAGTGAGTTTGTGAGGGATGACTGTATTGAAGGTGGAGCTGTAATCAACAAAAAGTACTCTGATGTATGTAGGGATGGGTATCAAAACCCGGTTCTTGTTGAGAACCGGTTCCCACTGTTTCAATTCCTTGGAATTGTTTGCCATTTTTGCAAACGATTCCCTTATTGATTCCAGTCACCCCGAATGTCGTTGCCACGTTGCGGAGCGTCATTTACCTGACAGGAAACATTGCGGCTCAAACGCTCAAAAGTTTGGTTATACTTTACGAGAACGGATGGCAACAGGGCAACTTGCAATACTTGCAAAGTAGATATTTCATTTAAGGGAGGAAACACTATGAATATGCAAAAGCATTTGCTCACAAAACACGCGATAACCTTAAATGAATGTTGTGTTTTTAATTCCGCTTCGGACTCGTGAATCTCAACCCAGCAGCAGCGGTAACGTTTGCACGTCCTCTCCCGTTAATGCGGCAGGTAAATAATCAACTAACAGTGCATATTATGTTAGCGCGATCTGCCTTATTACAAAACCTGCCATTACTCTGCATTTAGGTGACCATGATGAGAGAGACAGAGTCTGGCTGGCTCAGATGCTGGCAGTTCTCGCTGCAGTCTACCGTTAGCGTCTCCTTTCAGGCCAGGATAGACAAATGTCACCGAGCAGTGACTAAGTTTGTGGTCAAAGGCTTGCACCCATTTGCCACAGCAGATGCCCCCGATTTTCGGTAAGTTAATGTGTTTAATTGTAGGCAGGGAGATTACTGGATATTCTTGTGTAATTGCTAAGGAATAATTTATGTTATACTTTGTTATTGCTACAGAAGAATATTTATTTTATTATTTTACATTTTTTTTCCCGGGGACCCTGTGACACCCCATTGAAGAGCCGTAGGCTGTGGATCTCTCAAGATCTCACTGTTGGGTTTGTAAGGCCATGTTACTCCTAAATTTCTATCTTGTTCAAAGAGAAGATATAAAACAAAGTTCTAAGCTAATCGACCTTAGTGTTCTCCTTTTTTAAAAATTAGAATCGATAAGAGAATCAATAAAGAATCGAATCGTTAAACAGAATCGAAAATGGAATCGGAATCGTGAAAATCTTATCAATACCAATCCCTAGATGTATGAGTGATCTGGGAGGTCTGGAAGGTCTTGAAGCAGGTGTAGAATGCATTGAAATCATCCAGCAGACCGCCTGCAGAGCAGATGGTGCTGGTGGTGTGCCCATACACTGCAAAAACACAAAATCTTACCACGTATATTTGTCTTATTTCTAGTCAAAATAATCTCATTACACTTAAAATAAGACACAGTCAGCTAGAGAGCAACATTTCAGTAAAATATAGAAACTAGAAATAAACTAGAGTTTTCACTTGTTCCATTGGCAGATTTTTTTCACTTGATACAAGATAGTTTAGCTTGAAATAAGTGAAATAAAATATACCAATGGAACGCTTAACAACTTTAATGTTTCTCACTCTCGTCTGCAGCTAAAAAAATAAACTCCAGGATAAGAAAAAGAGGAATGATGAAACATTTTACATTTAATACTGACACTGATGCAGGAAAATCTTACTGGAAAACACAAGGCAACAAAATCTTTTAGTGACACTGAAATCCAGCTGCACTTAAGTAAAAGATAAAAAAAAAAAAAAAAAAACTGAATATTTTAATAGTTTCTTTGCTTTATAAATCAGATTAAACAAATATTACATTTTGTGCATTTATTTTTTAAGGGAAATATACTTTTATTTTGGGATACACTACATTCAAACACAAAAATTTTGTTAAGGTTTTCATTTATTCACTTTATTTGTATCCAACAACTTATGTTTTCGTAATAAAGCTTTTAAGTAAAGCTTTAATTTCACTCCAGTTGTGTTTTCATTATTGTGTCTGAAACATGAACATTTCTTCCTTTTGCTCTTTCTTCCTGTAACATTTCACATGAATGCTGAAATTATCGATCAGCTCCAGCAGGACAAACAAGCAGCAGAGGACCTGAAGAAGAAGCTGGAGTCCAAAAATCGTGAGGTTTGTGTTTCTATTATAAACATTCAGAATTTACTGACCGAACTCTCTTTATCTCTGTATTGTAAAGATTCATGAAGGAAACTTTAGATATTATTTTTCTTATTTGACAACAAATGTCTATAAAAGTAACTGTTTCTATATATTGAACATGATTATAATCCATATTGACGTCCAAAGAAAGTGCTGACATGCAGAAACTCATCTTCCTTTTTTCATTTATATCAACACTGTTAAATTAAAATGCTCAATTAATTATTAACTAACAATGAAATGCAAATAAATTTGTTTCTTTGGGATCATCCTTTTGTAATTAATATCATACCGGTCTCTTAATTCTATATAGAACTTAATTTATTAATTTTTTATGAATAAATGTGTGTGATTGTATTGTGTAATGTGGAATAAGGAATATTTTACTGCTACTTATATTTATTATTGGCATTATCATTGTATTAATGAACATTGCATTAAACCACATAACAAGCATTTGTAATAATACATATAATTAAGAAGCAGGCTTGAGCAAAGGCCTGAATGTATTCAGCAACCTGCTGCACTAGAGCTTGCTTGCCAACAGGTGACAGAAGAAGTTGTCCAGTCCATGGGGACCTCAAAGGCCTGAGATCATCACCATATTTGAAAGAGGATGCCAGAAAGGGGAACTTCTGTGTCTGCATTTATTTCTTAGAATAGATCATTATCTGTACAAGGGGCAAACAATGTTCTTAAGATGCAAATTATGTGCTTGTAAACGCACATGGGCTTTTTAATCTCCAATATCTTTACATATCTTGCTAGTGTGAAGAATAGAAATATTTTCCTGCTATTATTTGCTGCTATTTTTATAATCATCATTAACATTTTAGTATTAATAGGGATGTTGCATTTAGAGGCACTCAGATGTTCAAATATATTGGTATTATATCAGTCTTTATTGCAGGTTGTTATAACCACTGTAAATTGTTGAGTTGAATCTATAATTTTAAATGCTTTTCTAATGCTTCGATAATCTTAAATGTTTCTGTGTAGACTGCAGGGACAGGAAATACACTCTGTGCCAAAATGAGACAGGAAACGCGTCTGCAAGCCATGCTTTTGCAGAAGTGAAACTGAAACCAGAGTTTAACTGCAAAGTTAAAGAGAAGTTAAGATCATTACACACAGGATGGCTTGAGCCTGGTTGCTTGAGTTAAGGTCAACTAAGGTTCAGAGAGCATCTGCGCACAGATAGACGAGACATACAAACACACACAGGCACAAATAGGGAGGTCATGACACGTACACAGTACACAGCACGCACGCGCCCCCGCACGTGTACGCACACACACATACACACCATAATAGATCTATTTTGGTAGGTGAGAAGTGAAGATGGGTTTTTGCTGCAATTGCAGAATTGTGCCGAAGTACTTAGAGGAAGTGCAACTGATGTTGAGACAAGAGACGTAATGTTCTTTAAACTATGTTAAAGTTCACGGAACATTTTGTGGTTTGAATTGACGTAAGCTGTACTATTGTTTGGTTTTGCAAAAGAGGGGGGCTTTGTTGTTGTCCCCATATAAAACGTTGTCTAATGATTGTAAGTTCAGTTCGATTGCTGACTTTGCCCAGCTTCGGACTCCACGCGTGTAATCAATAAATCTTCGCTTTGATCACATCCTCTGGACCAGAGTTGTTATTTGCCTGTGAGCCCTTCGTACTCCTTATCTCCAACTTTTGAACCTTAACAGTAATCACACATGTGTTTTGCTTTACGTCGTTGCAGTTTCTGTATCATTAACCACAAAAAACACAACTTATAAATCCACCACTCTATCTCTATAGACATTTTTCAGATCATCCCACAAGACTTCATTTTGTTAACATCATGCTACATCATTCCCTTATGTTCACATAAAATACTTTTATTTAATCTCTTTGTGTAAAGAGAGTAGAATAGAATGGAATCACCAGAACATGTGATGTGCACCAACTGTCATTCAGAACAGTTAGTGCACATCAGAATGAAATTCTGGTGCATTTACTCATCATCACACTGTAGGATATAAATAAATCAATAAAAAATAAGTCTAAATGTTTAAAATATAAAAAAGAGTCTGGGATAAACGTGTAACAATATAGGAAAATAAATATTATTAGGACTATGAAATATTGTTATTATTAAGGAAAAGCTTTGCAGGATCTTAAATATATTTAACAGTAATAACAGCAGAAAAGTGTACAATCATCATTTCAGCCATGAAAGGACACTGCTGTAAATATACAGTCATGGGGGACAGAAGGGAGGGGGAGGCAGTCAGGGTGGGTCGTTGGTGTGCTGATGGTTGGAGAATGAAACTGTGGTAAAATCAGTGCAGACATTGCTGAGACTGTTTAACCAGTGCTCATGTGTTTGGTGACCAGTCTTACTTCTTAGGCCTGCCAGTCAAAAAGTCCTGTAGCCAGTCACATAGGGTGGGGTGCAGGCCGAGTGTTGCCAGCTTGTGAGTGAGTTTGTGAGGGATGA
Source organism: Oreochromis aureus (assembly GCF_013358895.1). Classification (NCBI taxonomy): domain Eukaryota; kingdom Metazoa; phylum Chordata; class Actinopteri; order Cichliformes; family Cichlidae; genus Oreochromis; species Oreochromis aureus. The sequence continues at coordinate 52,840,891 of NC_052944.1, read as the reverse complement.
CTGTATCGGAGGCGGAGCTGTAATCAACAAAAAGTACTCTGATGTATGAGTGATCTTGGAGGTCTGGAAGGTCTTGAAGCAGGTGTAGAATGCATTGAGATCATCCAGCAGACCGCCTCCAGAGCTGATGGTGCTGGTGGTGTGCCCATACACTGCAAAAACAACAAATCATAAGTATATTTGTCTTATTTCTAGTCAAAATAATCTCATTAAACAGAGGCTGTTTAACCAGTGCTCATGTGTTTGGTGACCAGTCTAACTTCTTAGTTATCTGAACCCCCAGAAAGTTGACACTGCTGACTACCTCCACAGCTCTGTTGTCAGTGATTAGTGGTGAATGACTGGACTGTTTTGTCCTGAAGTTGATGATCAACTTCTTGGTCTTCTTGACATTCAGGATTAGATTGTTGACACTGCACCAGTCGTTTCACATCCTCTTTAGGATAGATATATGCAGTCCATAATGAGACCCACCACTGTTGTGTGATCTGCATTCCTAATCATACGATTAGAGGAAGATGCAGCGCTGCAGTCATGTGTCAGCAGTGTGAACAGCAGAGGGGCTCAGTAAACAGCCCTGATGGGAGCCAATGGAGAGACAGGTGGAGCTGAAGATGCTGTTAGTGTACAGTGTACAGGAAAGTGGACAGTGACTCGACTGTACACTGTTTGTTTTTTCCTCCGAAACAATAAGTTACGTTGGAGCAGCCTTTCAACGCCTCTCTCTGTCTCTCGCTACCAAAGTTGACCCAGACAACAAAGTAAAGCTAGTTTTCGGCTACGAGTCCGACACAGAACCCGACGTATTAGCCAGAGGTTCCTTTACTACGGTTCGGAGCCGCAGACCTGTTTTATATACGCGCGGAATAGTTTTAATACGAGATCGCTGCAAAAAGTGCAGCCTTACCTAATGTCCACCTACTGTTACTCATTTATATTAAGATTTAAAAATCTAGTTGATATTGGTATGGCGAGTAACCTTCAGTAATAGTAATAAATCAGACAGCAATAGTACATCCATGTAGTTGTAAAATGCATGATAATATATTAAGTAATCTAAAGTATTCAGAATACGTTACTCTCATTGAGTAACGTAACGGAATACGTTACAAAATACATTTTGAGGCATGTATTCACCCACCTCTGTTTATCCCTTAGCTTCCTCAGTCCAGTCAGTTCACTCACCTGCTGTTCAGCTTCCAGTCCAGTCAGTCCACTCCCCTGTAGCTCAGTCGCCTCCTGTCCAGTCGCCTGTAGCTCAGTCACTTGTCCTCCCACCATCTGTAGTCCAGTCTTCTGTAGTCCAGTCACTCATTCACCATCCTGTTCAGTTCCCTGACTTGCAGCCACAGCATCCAGAGCCAGCTGTGTGCCCGGCCGCTCCTCACCCAGGGGTTTCTGCACCCGCTGGCCTGGCCGCTCCTCACCCAGGGGTTTCCGCACCCGCTGGCCTGGCCGCTCCTCACCCAGGGGTTTCCGCACCCGCTGGCCTGGCCGCTCCTCACCCAGGGGTTTCCGCACCCGCTGGCCTGGCCGCTCCTCACCCAGGGGTTTCCGCACCCGCTGGCCCTGCAGCTGCTCCGCCACCTTCTCCTGGTCCACATTGGATTCGGCGTCAGTGGCCACCTTCCAGGCCACTGAATGGACCTCGTCACCGGCGTAGTCGACCTTCGGACCCGCTCAGCCGGCACCGCTGCCGCCGCTTCCGTCTTCCTAAAGTTCGATGTAGGGAGTCCACCAACCAGTTTTTTGTAGGATCATCTATGTTAAAATTCATGGACTTTATATATTCTAAAACTTTAGAAATGATATATCGAGTGATGAAAAAGAATGTTTCAATTTGTATTTTAAGTATGTTTCAACTAAGAGATGGAAAATATGATTTAAGGGGGTCTTATAAGTTTAAAATACCTAAAGTGAGAACCAATGTTAAGTATAGATGTGTGTCAGTTTTGGGAGTGGAATTATGGAATGGACTTAATGATGAACTGAAGATGTGCAGAAGGTTTCCTGATATCCACGACTGCAGTAAACAGGTTTTAAATAAGAAGATCTTTTAGCTAGGGGTGTTTGGTGATTATATACAAGCAGGAAGTTAGCATTTTTAAGACAAATAAAAAAAATAAAACACTAGTACAAACAGAGTTAGATGGCAGGCCGTACACACTGACGCAATCTTGGTTTCTCTTAGACAAAGTAGAGAAATTTTATTCTATACAGTCTGTATCACTATAAAAAAAGAAAACCACCAATCAGACTGAGTACGGTTGGAAACATGTTGGTCACAGTGTGAAGCTTCAATAATTTTGTCACTTTTATCAACAATGTGCTGCAGAAACATCAATATCTGTCTGTCTTTATTTCTGACAGATGATCAAATCTGAGAAGGAGAAGGATGAATTCATTCATAAGCTGATGGAAACATTTCCTACACTGGAATCAAAGGTCAGTGAAAGCATCTCTCAGCAGACAGAGGTAAACATGGACATATGTGATTCTGTCATCCTCCCAATGATCACAGACCTGTGCACTTATATTCCTGCAGTTTTGTCCAGCAGCAGTTTCTGTGTCATTAACCAAACACAACTTTGAAATCCTACCACTGAAAGATTGTTGACATCATCCCACAACACTTAATGTTGTTAACATCATGCTACATCAGCTCCCTTATATTTACATAATACAGCTTTAATGTGACGCTGGTTGTGTTTCATTATTGTGTCTTAAACATGAACATTTCTTCCTTCTGCTCTTTCTTCATGTAACATTTCACCTGCAGTGGAAGAAGAATACTGACATCATCTATCAGCTCCAGGAAGTGAAAGAAACAGCAGAGAAACTGAAGAAGAAATATAAGGAGGTTTGTGTTTCCATTATAAACATTTTGAATTTACTGACCCAACTCTCTTTATGAATAGAATAATTGCACACATCAATATTTACTCACCATCAGACTGTACAGTATAAATGAATCAATAAATCAAAATCTTAGCATCTAAATTATATATAAAAAAAATAATAATCCCAGATATATACATGTAAGAATATAAGAGAAAACAGTGTGCATGCATAATCCCAAAAGGTTGATTCTGTTCATCTGGACGTAGCGTTTTCAGTGGGAGAAAAGTTTTGTCACTCATCCAAGTAACTTCTTCAGTTTCAGCTGACTGCGGGTTTCCCCAACCCTTATAAACAGTAGATTTATATAATTAACTAGAAAAAGTTTGCATTTCCTGCGAAAATGCTGTGTGGATGCCTTAACGCTGAAGCTGTCTGCTGAAAAGCTGAAAAAGATGAAAACTTGCAAAAAGTTGTATGGTGGTGAAAAAAAAAACATTGCCCTGAGCAGGATTCGAACCTGGCCCTCCTGGGCTCAAGGCAGCTACTCATCTCACTGACCCAAACTCATTCTCCGAAAGAAGAGGTGGAGAGACGGACAATTCTGCTGAAATGAGAAGAAGCTGCTGAGAATTGTGCTAAGAGGAGAAAAGGCTGAAAATTTTGCAGAAAAGAGGTGAATCAGCAGAATTTCTGCTGAAAAGAGGTAAAGAAGCAGAAAGTTGCGCTGAAAAGAGATGAATCAGCAGAATTTCTGCTCAAAAGTGTATTTTCTGAAAACAGCTGAGATTTGTGCTGATAAGAGGTGAAAAGGCTGAAAATTTTGCAGAAGAGGTGAATAAGCAGAATTTGGGCTGAAAAGAGGTGCAAATTCTGCTGAAAAGAGTTCAATCAGCAGAATTTCTGCTGAAAAGAGTTCTGCAGAACTCTTCAGAATTCTGCTGAAAAGATGTTTTTGCTGAAAACAGCTGAAAAAGCTGGTATTTGTGCTGAAAAGTGGTGAAAAAACTGAAAAATTTGCTGAAAAGGGGTGAAAAAGCTGAAATTGAGTTAAAAAAGTTTAACTGTTAACTGAAAAAAATGTTGCCACAAGCGAGATTTGAACCCGGGCCTCCCAGTCTGAGAACGGCTGCTCATCTCACTGAGCTAAAACACAGCTCAGCCCAGCGAGCAGAAATAAGTGACCACATTGATAATGTGTTCCATTCATTTCAATGGGCAAAAATATTGCATAAAAAATTCAATATCTCAAAAAGTATAGAAGTTATGAGCACCAAAAGTCATAGCACACATTAGCAGAAATAGCAGAACAGATTAGAGTTTGAACGGTGAAAATCGGCTGAAAACTGAGGGAGTAGTTAATCGGCAAAGAACGGAGCAACTAGAAGAATAATAAAGACTAGAAAAAGTTTGCATTTCCTGCGAAAATGCTGTGTGGATGCCTTAACGCTGAAGCTGTCTGCTGAAAAGATGAAAAAGATGAAAACTTGCAAAAAGTTCTATGGTGGTGAAAAAAAAAACCATTGCCCTGAGCAGGATTCGAACCTGGCCCTCCTGGGCTCAAGGCAGCTACTCATCTCACTGAGCTAAACTCACTCTGACCAAGAAGAGGTGGAGAGACGGACAACTCTGCTGAAATGAGCAGAAGCTGCTGAGAATTGTGCTGATAAGAGGAGAAAAGGCTGAAAATTTTCCAGAAAAGAGGCCCTCCTGGTCTCAAGATAGCCACTCATCTCACTGAGCCAAACTCATTGTCTCAACGAAGAGGTGGAGAGACTGACAATTTTGCTGAAATGAGCAGAAGCTGCTGAGAATTGTGCTGATAAGAGTTGAAAAGGCTGAAAATTTTGCAGAAAAGAGGTGAATCAGCAGAATTTCTGCAGAAAAGAGGCAGAACAACCTGGTTCTGCTCAAATTCACCAATCAGAGGTACTGCTTCTTTCTGCTTCATCAGGCTGTGTACTTGTATGTATTTCTGCCATGGAGCGTTAACAAGAATCTGAGGTCCATATTTTATAGCACACATTACCAGAAATAGCAGAATTTTTTTAAAAGTTTGAACATAGTATTTATAATATAACATAGTCTTTCTTCTAAATCATAATATTTGAACCAAATGATAGTATTTCTGCCAAATCACAGTATTTCTGGTAAATCACAGTGTTTGTGCCAAATCACAGTATTTGTACCAAATCATAGCACTTGTGACAAATCATAGTTGTTAGCTGAATCTGTGCTAAAACATAGCATTTCTGCTAAAACGTAGTATTTATACTAAATAATATTTTTTCTTACAAATCATAGCATTTGTGCTGAAACATAGAAAATTCTGCCAAATCATAGTATTTGAGCCAAATCATACAATTTGTGCTGAAACATTATGTATGATTTATGATTTAGCAGAAACACTGGGACTTGGTAGAAATACTATGATTTACATGAAATACTTTGACTTAGTAGAAATACTATAATCTAGCAAAAAGTACTACAGAATAGCAGAAAATCTATCATTGAGCAAAATTACTAGGATTTAGCAGAAATACTATGATTTGGCACAAATACTATGTTTTAGCACAAAAAATATGTTTTGGCTCAAAAGCTTTATTTTGCAGTTATACTATGATTTGGAAGAAATACTATGTTTTGGAAGAAATACTATGCTTTGGAACATATACCATGATTTGGCAGAAATACTATGAGCAGTAATAATATAACATAGCAGAAATACTATTACTTGGGTGAATGCTATTGTTTGGCACAAACACTATGATTGAGCACTGTACAGAATGGTGTACGTCAGTTTAATGCTGGGTGGTGCTGCAATAGTAGCTATCCTCGGTCAGAAGGAGAGGCTAACATCCAGGGATTAGATTACCACAGGTGGAGTTTATTGGCAGTCTAATGGATGTTACAGGGAGATATGGCATACAGTAGGAGGATGTGGAGGGGTGATATGGTGTGCTTTCTATGATTAAGAACAGGGTATACATTACAACATGAATACAGATTAAAGATTAAAGAAACTGGCAACAAATTCCTCCACTACAAACCAGTCTGATACCACTTCTTGCAGTGTTCACATTTACTAAAGCACTACCCAAAAGGCGCCACAAGAGGGCACTCCAACACAAGAGATGACCTATGTACACTGATGCACTTAGTAACAGTCAGCCTCCTACTTAGCCACTACGTAATACAGCGATATTACAGTGTACAAATTCACATAAATTTGCAGGAACAAAGCATGAACAAGCCCAAAACAATCAAAATAACTGGGCTGCCATACTTATCGCTAACGAGCACATACGCTAAAGGTAACTAAAACCAATACACACAAGTAGCAGGGTAAACATATTAAGCATGGAACATTAACTCACATTTATGTGACACACACCATCCCCAACAAATACAGGATGGGCTATTTGCTCCCCTTCCCAGCAGCTCTCTCCTCAATCGTTAGCACAGGAACAAAGGAAGACCATCTAGCTCAGAAGTCCCATGAATCCCCTCACTGCTCAGAGGCTGCTGGGTAATGTAGCTCACACTAACACAGGCTTTTCTACAAGCACAAATACTATAACATAGCAGAAATACTGTGATTTTGTTGAAATACTATGTTTTGGGACAAATACTATGATTTGGCAGAAATACTATGTTTTAGGACATATACTATACTATGATCATAAAACTTTGCAGAATTGTAATAAATTAGCAATATAAATTACAGGTCTGTGATAGTGTATAAATTTGTAGTGGAAAAAAAAACACATGTGGACCAAGGTGGGATTGAACCCACGACCTTTGTGCTGCAGAGCCGTGTCATTACCGATTGCGCCACCTGGACAGGGGGCGGGCGTCTGAAAAACAGATTGATGACCAGTCACAATTAGATCGCGGTGAGAGGCGAAAAACGCCGTTTTTTGGAGTTACAAAACGTCATGTAACTCAAAAACTAGGAGGGCTAGCAGCATAATTCTTCTACTGGGTGAATCAGCGGACTTTGGTGTACTTTGTCTGCGATTTTCATTGCTCTTTGTACCTCCGTCGCGGAGATATGACGAGAGAAGAAACGGCTTAATTTTCGGAGTTTGAAAAGTGAGAGGAGGACAGATTTCTACCCCTCAAACAAACATAATTCATTGCTCAACGGTAAGATAATTGTGAAATCTGCTTCCACTGTGAGTGTCAGCAGTGTCTGAAGATATATTGGCACAAGCCTCATGTCCTAACTTTGCTTTGTTAAGGAGATATGGCGATTTGAAAATGCCTCCCGTTACAGAATTTCAGCTCTGAATTTCAAAACCTCCCCATAGACTTTGAATGGGGAGTTTTCAGAGCTTGTGTCACTTCGAGGCAAATTGCGAAAAAACGGTAAATCTCACAATAAAGATAGTGACATTGCCTGAAAGCCAGCAAAAATACCTACGTTTTGATGTATAATTTGTGGGGGTTGAGTGGAAATTGAGCGAGTAGCAAGAAGTTGTTCAGACATGAAGAGAAAATTCAGAACAGACCAGCGCTCACTCTGAGTTAATTGCATAGCAACCATAGCAACGCATGTATTTTCTGAAAAATCACAATTTTGCAACTGAAAACTTAAAGAGGTATAAGATTAAAACGGTAGAAGGTCTGAAAAAGCTGAATCAGACAGGAATAGCCCAATAATCTGAGAACATTTTAAAGTTTGAATGGAGTTTCTAGGTGAAAGTATGAGGAAGTAGTTAAGTTTCAAAACCAAGCAAGTTTTAGCAGAATTGTGGAAGTTTTCCATTCATTTCAATGGGACAAATTAAAGGAAAAAAGTGTAATATTTTAAAAAGTATAATAGTAATAAACACCAAAAGTCATAGCACACATTAGCAGAAAGAGCAGAACAGTTTAGAGTTTGAACTGAGAAAATCGGCTGAAAACTGAGGGAGTAGTTCCACGGCGAAAAACGTACGGAAGCAACTAGAATAATAAAGAATAAAGAGAAACAGGAACTCAATAGAGTGGATGCCTTTGAGGGCATCCACTCAATAAAGAATAAAGAGAAACAGGAAAACAATAGTGTGGATGCCTTTGAAGGCATCCACTCAATAAAGAATAAAGAGAAACAGGAAAACAATAGTGTGGATGCCTTTGAAGGCATCCACACAATAAAGATAAAGAATAAAGAGAAACAGGAAAACAATAGTGTGGATGCCTTGAGGCATCCACACAACTAGAAAAACTAGAAAAAGTTTGCATTTCCTGCGAAAATGCTGTGTGGATGCCGGAACGCTGAAGCTGTCTGCTGAAAATGACTGAAAAAGATGAAAACCTGCAAAAATTGTATGGCAGTAAAGAAACTGAAAAATTATGCTGAAAACAAGTGGAAAAACAGAAACTTTTGCTGAAAAGGCAAAAGATTCTGCTTCAAAGGGGTACAGAAGTTCAAATTTGTACTGAAAACAGGTGAAAGGGTTTCCTCTGAAATGAGCAGAAGATACTGAGATTTGTATTGATAAGAGGTGAAAGGCTGAAAATTCTGCTTAAAATAGGTGAATCAGCAGAATTTCTACTGAAAAGAGGTAAAGAAGTAAAACGTTGCACTGAAACAGGTGAATCAGCAGAATGTCTGCTAAGCGAGCTAAAAGAGATTTCTGTTGAAAACACCTGAAAAAGCTTGGATTTGTGCTGAAAAGGGGTGAAAACACTCACAATTCTGCTGAAACGGGGTGAAGAAGAGGTGTTGGGCTGTTGAGAAGAGTTAAATAAGTTGAACTGATATGTTTGGGTACAAATACTATGATTTGGCAATAATACTGTGTTTTAGCACAACTCCTGAGATTTGATTGAAATACTATGATTTAGAAGAAATATTATGACTTTGTACAAATACAATGTTTTGGCACAAATACTATGATTTACCAGAAGTACAATGTTTCTGCAAAAATACTATGATTTTGCAGAAATACTATGCCTTAGTAGTAATACTATAACATCACAGATATATGACGATTTTGCAGAGATTCTGATTTTACACAAATACTCTAATGTGGCAGTATACTATGTTTTAGCACAAATACTATGATTTGCTATAAATACTATGATTTGGCACATATACTATATTCAGCACATATACTATAACAAAACAGAAAGTCTACAACTTAGTAGTAATACTATAACATAATAGATATACTATGATTTTGCAGACAGTCTATGTTTTTGCACAACTAGCAAAATATGGCAGAAATACTATGATTTGGCACAAGTACTGTGATTTCGCTCAAATACTCTTATTGGCAGAAATACTATGCCTTAGTAGTAATACTATAACATAACAGATATACTGTGATTTTGCAGACATTCTATGTATTTGCACAATTACTACAATTGGGCAGAAATACTATGTTGAGGCACAAATACTATGATTTGCTATAAATTGTATGATTTGGCACATATACTATATTCAGCAGATATACTATAACATAACAGAAATTCTACGACTTAGTAGTAATACTATAATATAACAGAAATTTTAATTGGGAACAAATACTAATTTGGCACAAATACCATGATTTGGCAAAAATACGATGATATGGCAGAAATACTATGATTGGGTACAAATACTATGATTTGGCAGAAATACTATGATTTAGCAGAAATACTATGTTTTAACATAACTAATATCTTTTGACAGAAATTTCTGCTAAAAGGTACTAGTTCTGCTTTTTATCAGAAATACTGTAATTTGGCATAAATACTATGATTCGGGATAAATACTATGATTTGGCAGATATACTGTAATCAGCACATATACTATAACATGACAGAAATTCATCCACTTATTAGTAATACTATAACATAACAGAAATGTTATGTTTTGGCACAAAAACCATGATTTGGCAATAATACTATGATTTAGCAGAAATACTATGATTGAGCAGAAGTACTAAGATGTAGTAGAAGTACTTTGATTTAACAGAAATACTATTATGGAGGAGTAATACTTTCTGCAATCAGAGGTACTGCTTCTGTCTGCTTCATCAGGCTGTGTACTTGTATGTATTTCTGCCATGGAGCGTTAACAAAAATCTCAGGTCCAAAAAAGCTACTAAAATCCTAAAATTTTGCAGAATTGTAATAAATTAGCAATATAAATTACAGGTCTGTGATAGTGTATAAATTTGTAGTGAAAAAAAAAATGTTGAACAAGGTGGGATTGAACCCACGACCTTTGAGCTGCAGACCGGTGTCATTACCAATTGCGCCACCTGGAAAGGTGGCTCGCGGCTGGAAAAAAGATTGATGAGCAGTCAGAAATACATCACGGTGAGAGGCGAAAAACGTCGTTTTTTGGAGTTACAAAACGTCGTGTAACTCAATAACTAGGTGGACTAAAAGCATAATTCTTTTACTGGGTGAATCAGTGGACTTTGGTGTACTTTGACTGCGATTTCCATAGCTCTTTGTACCTCCATCGCGGAGATATGACAAGAGAAGAAACGGCTTCATTTTCAGAGTTTGAAAACTGACAGGAGGACACATGAATCGGCAAAAGCCTCTTGTCTTAACTTTGCTTTGTTAAAATTATTTATGATTTATGATTTGGCAGAAACACTGGGACTTGGTATAAATACTATGATTGACATGAAATACTTTGACTTAGCATAAATTCTATGATTGAGCAGAATTACTAGGATTTAGCACAAACACTATGATTTGGCTCAAAAACCTTTATTTTTCAGTTATATTATGATTTGGAAGAAATACTATGCTTTGGAAGAATTACCAATATTTGGCAGAAATACTATGAGCAGTAATAATATAACATAGCAGAAATACTGTTATTTTATGGAAATACTATACTTTGGCACAAAAACCATGATTTGGCAAAAATACTATGATTTAGCAGAAATACTATGATTGAACAGAAGTACTAAGATGTAGTAGAAGTACTTTGATTTAACAGAAATACTATTATGGAGGAGTAATACTTTAACATGGGAAAAAATATTGATACACACACACAAACATACACATACACAGAGCCTAAAGGGAACAGTGGCTGTTAAGAGTCTGGGCTTGGTATATCTAGGTCAGTTAAATTAGCTGCACCTGCTGTAATCAGCCCTTACACACACAGACACAGAGACAGGTATAAGTTTTCTTCAGTGTGATTCTCACATTCAGGATTCCCCTTGAACAAATGGCCATAATTTCCTAACCGTAGGGGCTAGAACGCTCATTCTGACAACGTTTTGTTCAGAAGAGATGGGGGAATCTGCAGGTCTTCATAATTCAGAGATAAAATATAAATTATTGAAGATATATGACTTGTAATACACTGTAACTGAGTAGAGGCAAAACAAAACTGCCTTGACTTGCCCTCAAACAAAGTTTTGTAACTCTAAATCTATATGGAGCATCAAAATCATTCTTTCACCGTAAGAAACAGCAGACTTTGGTGAACAGTCATGGAAATTTTCAGGTCTCTGTTGAAATCAATCAAAAAGATATGACGAGAGAAAAAAGTGCTTCATTTCCAGAGTTTGAAATCTGAAGAAATCTGAGCGAGGGAAAAATTTCCTACACTCAAACAAGTGTAATTCATAGCCAAACGGTAATAGGTGAGGAAAAAATTCTTGAATTGTGAGCATCAGGGATGTCTGAAGATATATTGGCACAAGCGTCATGTCTCAACTTTGTTTCGTTAAGGAGATATGACGATTTGAAAATGCCTCTCATTAGAGAATTCCAGCGCTGATTTTGAAGAAACTCTCCATTGAGTTTCTATGGAGAGTTTTGAGACTTTATGTTACACTGAGGAGATTTGCAAAAAATCTATAAGTCCCACAACAATGATAGTGACATTTTCTGAAAGCCAGCAAAAATACCTACGTTTTGATGTATAATTTGTGGGGGTTGAGTGGAAATTGAGCGAGTAGCAAGAAGTTGTTCAGACATGAAGAGAAAATTCAGAAAGGACGAGTGCACACTCTGAGTTAATTGCATAGCAACCATAACAACGCATGTATTTTCTGAAAAATCACAATTTTGCAACTGAAAACTTAAAGAGGTATAAAATTAAAACGGTAGAAGATCTGAAAAAGCTGAATCATTCAGGAATAGCCCAATAGTCTGAGAACATTTTAAAGTTTGAATGGAGTTTCTAGGTGAAAGTATGACAAAGTAGTTAAGTTTAAAAAACAAGCAAGTTTTAGCAGAATTGTGGAAGTTTTCCATTCATTTCAATGGGACAAATTAAAGGAAAAAGTGTAATATTTTAAAAAGTATAAGAGTAATAAACACCAAAAGTCATAGCAAACATTAGCAGATAGAGCAGAACAGTATAGAGTTTGAACGGAGAAAATCGGCTGAAAACTGAGGCAGTAGATGAGACGGCAAAAAAGCGTCGGAAGTCCTAAGAATAATAAAGAACTAGAAAATTTGCATTTCCTGCGAAAATGCTGTGTGATGCTAACGTTGAAGCTGTCTGCTGAAAAGCTGAAAAAAGATGAAAAGTTGCAAAAAGTTGTATGGTGGTGAAGAAACTGAAAATTCCGCTGAAAACAAGTGAAGAAGGAGAGATTTTAGCTTAAAAGTGGTGAAAAGCAAAAAATTCTACTGCAAAGGGGTAAAGACGGTGAAATTTTGCTAAAAAAGTGGTGAAAGAAACCCCCCTATGTTGCCATGAGCAGGATTCGAACCCGGTCCTCTTGGTCTTAAGGCAGCTACTCATCTCACTGAGCCAAACTCATTCTCCCAATGAAGAGGTGGAGAGACTGACACTTTTGCTGAAATGAGCAGAAGCTGCTGAGAATTGTGCTGATAAGAGGAGAACAGGCTGAAAATTTTGCAGAAAAGAGGTGAATCAGCAGAATTTCTGCAGAAAAGAGGTAAAGAAGCAGAAAGTTGCACTGAAAAGAGATGAATCAGCAGAATTTCTGCTCAAAAGTGTTTTTTCTGAAAACAGCTGAGATTTGTGCTAATAAGAGGTGAAAAGGCTGAAAATTTTGCAGAAGAGGTGAATAAGCAGAATTTTCAGCAGAATTCTGCCGAAAAGATGTTTTTGCTGAAAATACCTGAAAAAGCAGGGACTTGTGCTGAAAAGTGGTGAAAAAAAAATATTGCCGTGAGCAGAATTTGAACCTGGCCCTCCTGGTCTCAAGGCAGCCACTCATCTCACTGAGCCAAACTCACTCTTGCAAAGAATAGGTGGAGAGACTCATAATTCTGCTGAAATGAGCAGAAGCTGCTCAAACTTCTGCTGAAAAGAGGTAAAACAACCTGTTTCTGCTCAAATTCACCAATCAGAGGTACTGCCTCTGTCTGCTTCATCAGGTGGGTACTTGTATGTATTTCTGCCATGGAGCATTAACAAGAATCTGAGGTCCATATTAGAAAAGCTGCTAAAATCATAAAGCGTGCGCTGAAAAGAGATGAATCAGCAGAGTTTCTGCTGAAAAGAGTTGGTTTTTCTGAATACAGCCAAAAACGCTGGAATTTGTGCTGAAAAGGGTGAAAAAAATGAAAATTTTGCTGAAAAGGGGTGAAGAAGCTAAAGTATACCAAATCAAAGTATTTGTGCCAAAACATAGTGTTTCTGCCATATTGTGGTACTACTACATTACAACATGAATACGGATTAAAGATGAAAGAAACTGGCAACAAATTCCTCCACTACAAACCAGTCTGATACCACTTCTTTGCAGTGTTCACATTTACTAAGGCACTATCCAAAAGGCGCCACAAGAGGGCACTCCAACACAAGAGATGACCTATGTACACTGATGCACTTAGTAACAGTCAGCCTCCTTGAATTGGCAGAAATACTGTGATTTAGTAGTAATACTATAACATAACAGATATACTGTGATGTTGCAGACAGACATAGTATGTTTTTGCACTACTCATTTGTAGTGAAAGAAATTAGCAATATAAATTAGAGGTCTGTGATAGTGTATAAATTTGTAGGGAAAAAAAATGTTGACCAAGGTGGGATTGAGCATACGACCTTTGAACTGCAGAGACGTGTCATTACTTACTCTGCTGAAATTAGCAGAAGCTGCTGAGAATTGTGCTGATAAGAGGAGAAAAGGCTGAAAATTTTGCAGAAAAGAGGTGAATTAGCAGAATTTCTGCTGAAAAGAGGTAAAGAAGCAGAAAGTTGCGCTAAAAAGAGATGAATCAGCAGAATTTCTGCTCAAAAGTGTTTTTTCTGAAAAACTGCTTCTGTCTGCTTCATCAGGCTGTGTACTTGTATGTATTTCTGCCATGGAGCGTTAACAAGAATCTGAGGTCCATATTTTATAGCATACATTAGCAGAAATAGCAGAATTTTTTTTAAAGTTTGAACATAGTATTTATAATATAACATAGTTTTTCTTCTAAATCATAATATTTGAACCAAATGATAGTATTTCTGCCAAATCACAGTATTTCTGGTAAATCACAGTGTTTGTGCCAAATCAGAGTATTTGTACCAAATCATAGCACTTGTGACAAATCATAGTTGTTAGCTGAATCTGTGCTAAAACATAGCATTTCTGCTAAAACGTAGTATTTATACTAAATAATATTTTTTCTTACAAATCATAGCATTTGTGCTGAAACATAGAAAATTCTGCCAAATCATAGTATTTGAGCCAAATCATACAATTTGTGCTGAAACATTATGTATGATTTATGATTTAGCAGAAACACTGGGACTTGGTAGAAATACTATGATTTACATGAAATACTTTGACTTAGCAGAAATACTATAATCTAGCAAAAAGTACTGCAGCATAGCAGAAAATCTATCATTGAGCAAAATTACTAGGATTTAGCCGAAATACTATGTTTTAGCACAAAAAATATGTTTTGGCTCAAAAACCTTTATTTTGCAGTTATACTATGATTTGGAAGAAATACTATGTTTTGGAAGAAATACTATGCTTTGGAACAAATACCATGATTTGGCAGAAATACTATGAGCAGTAATAATATAACATAGCAGAAATTACTATTATTTGGGTGAATGCTATTGTTTGGCACAAACACTATGATTTAGCACTGTACAGAATGGTGTACGTCAGTTTAATGCTGGGTGGTGCTGCAATAGTAGCTATCCTTGGTCAGAAGGAGAGGCTAACATCCAGGGATTAGATTACCACAGGTGGAGTTTATTGGCAGTCTGATGGATGTTACAGGGAGATATGGCATAAAGTAGGAGGATGTGGAGGGGTGATATGGTGTGCTTTCTATGATTAAGAACAGGGTATACATTACAACATGAATACAGATTAAAGATTAAAGAAACTGGCAACAAATTCCTCCACTACAAACCAGTCTGATACCACTTCTTGCAGTGTTCACATTTACTAAGGCACTACCCAAAAGGCGCCACAAGAGGGCACTCCAACACAAGAGATGACCTATGTACACTGATGCACTTAGTAACAGTCAGCCTCCTACTTAGCCACTACGTAATACAGCGATATTACAGTGTACAAATTCACATAAATTTGCAGGAACAAAGAAACAAAGCAGGAACAAGCCCAAAACAATCAAATAACTGGGTTGCCATAGCTATCACTAACTAGCACATACGCTAAAGGTAACTAAAACCAATACACACAAGTAGCAGGGTAAACATCTTAAGTATGGAAAATTAACTCACATTTATGTGACACACACCATCCCCAACAAATACAGGATGGGCTATTTGCTCCCCTTCCCAGCAGCTCTCTCCTCAATCGTTAGCCCAGGAATGAAGGAAGACCATCTAGCTCAGAAGTCCCATGAATCCCCTCACTGCTCAGAGGCTGCTGGGTAATGTAGCTCACACTAACACAGGCTTTTCTACAAGCACAAATACTATAACATAGCAGAAATACTGTGATTTTGTTGAAATACTATGCTGTCAGGAGTTTTCCTGTACCTGCAACTCAGAATGGAATAATGACACTCAGACAGGTTTTACAAATTAACGTGCACGGGAGAGAACTGGACAGGCGCCGTTCCGTCGCTTGACCTCAGTTGCTCTCGTCCGTTCTCCCGTAACACTGCCCTTTTATTGTGGTTACATGAATATGCATAGGTTCATTAACATATGACGTATACGACGTATATGACGTATACCTTGTGTGTGTGTGTGTAAATGTGCATCTGTGTGTGGGGGTCAAACTGTGACCCCAGGAAGACTCCCCAAAGCTGGTGCCAAGAGTCTAGCGGTCCATCTAAACAAAAGGCTCTTAGACTCAAACAGATATACTGCGTTTGTTATACCATATATCAGCAAGAGAAGATACGGCCTCTCTAGGAGACGTGTGATCTATGCCAGAACACTCTGAGGAGGAGTGAACGCACTCCCCTCTTCATGCTACACAGAGTTGTTACAGACCTCCTAGGATGAGACATTCTTTCAATCTACAAATGATTATATACTTCTAAGCATATATGAGTAAATATTTCTAAGCATAAATGGCAATAAACAATAAGACAAGGTGTGACCTCTCCCATGCTCCCAGGATGTGGGTTTGAAAGTCAGAGAGCTCTGGAATGCACACAAAGCTTGCACAACGTAACTTCTCTAGTAAAAAAGAGCAAACACATCTAGAAAACCTTAAACAAAATGTACTTCTAAACATAAACATAATAAAATCTTTCAACATTCCCTCCTGTTGTTTGATCTTTTCTCCTATATATATATATATATACATAACAACTCACTAACAATGTATCAGTCTATGGCCACTTGTAAAACATTTTTAGCCAGGACATCATTAATTAGTGGGTTTTGTGAATATGTTATATCCAAATGTCTATCTCATTATCATCTTTTTCATTCTGTGGTAGGGTGATGTAAGCATTAATTGAAGCAGTTACCATTTTTGACACCATGTTCTTCAAACAAGGTATGACGCATGAAGTAAAAAGACACAATAACAATAGTAGAACACCAACTAAAACAAGTCCTTTAAACAGCAGGGATTTCCAAGAGCCGCTTAACAACCACGTGAGCCAGTCTTCTGTGTTTGTAACATAGTCTTGTTGTTGTGCATCCCTGAGTTGTCTAAGTATGTTCAGAGCATCAGTCATGTTGGATGAGTGCACATTATCTGGAATGTATGTGCAGCATGTGTTGTTAAAGAGTATACAGAGTCCTCCTTTTTCAGCCAGAATCATGTCCAGCGCGACTCGGTGTTGCATCATAGTTATGTGCAGGGCATCAATCTCTTCATTTTGTTGATTGTTGATTTTGCACGAGGCATTCAGGAACAGTCCAAAGCGGTAGTCCAAAGTTTCAATTCTTAACATGTTCTTTCCGGTGCCCACCCATGGAAAAAGTGAGTGCAGGACCTTTTGTCCGGTGGTCCAAAGCTTAAATTCCTCTGGCACATCACTGCCATAGATGGGGTCATGTGGTTGCACTGCGGAGACGTCTCGTCGTCGTCTTGTAGTCTGAGAGCTATTTACAGCTGACATCCTGAAGGTGTGATCTGAAATGAAAATTGGGGCACAGGTGCCCGTCCATCCGGGTGGCAGTATGAAGTAGGCACGTTGTCCACACACCCAAGCTGTCCCCTGGACCCAGTATGTGCCACGCTTAAAAGTCATAGCTGCATCGGCATTGTCCTTCCAGACTATACTGCAGTTCTTGGTTTGACCAAGTTTTGTCCTTCCGTATGAGAAGTCGAAACATATCGGGTGAAGTTCTTCACTCTGCAAGAAAGCTGGAAATGTCATTATTCTTTTGTTTGACACGTTCACCCAGTGTGCTTCGTCACACGTCCAGTTTGTAGCTGTTAGGTTATTCACGTCGTAGGTCAGCAGTGAAAACGCTAGGGCTCTCACTATAAACATGTCTCTATGTGAACAAGTTCCATTTATGACTTTCATGTGAATGCACATGCTCGTTTCAAGTGACGGAACCTTCCCATAAATAATTGCATGGACAGAAGTTGCAGGCATGTGTGAGCAAACAAAGTAGTTCTTTTCTGTCGTGCGGTTGTATACATATCTGTACCACGCGTTGTTCATCCAGGGACGATTGTGGTCCTGCGTCATCTTGTCCAGGTGTGAGTTGTCATGTGTCCAAGCTTTCTTTGTTCGTTCCCTCGGATCCATCTTCAGTAGGATGAGACATCCTGCCACTAGGACTGTCAGAGTTAGTGAGATTAAGAGCGACTTCATGTTTACCTGGCTTACCTCACGTCTCCAGGGGACATAGGCAAGAAGAAAAAAAAGTGCGGGATATACCCAATCGGCACTTCCTTCACCTGACGAATCACCCGAGGGTAAGGAAGTCAGTGTCCGGTTAGTCTATGCTCTCGCTCACTCTTTTACAGTGGCTTTGATGGATCCAGGACGGTCTTTCTGCTATTTTGCAGGCTGTTGGTGTGGTCAGGAGTACTTGGTAGGGTCCTTCCCAACGGGGTGAGCTCCCGTTTTTCCTCTGGAGCACCCTTATCAGGATCCAATCACCTGCCTTCAACCTGCAAGATACTGGAGAAGAGTCACACAGCAGTTTGTTGTTCAACACAGTTTCTGTATTTTCTAGCAACTTTGCCATCCACTCTACTAGAGTAGTCTCTCTAGCTGATTTGTTTACTGGTTCACTCAGTATTAGTAGTGGGAAAAGGTCTTCCATGAATTATTTCAAATGGCGTCAATTTTTGTGAGCCTGCCTTGTGTTAATCTCATCCACATTTTCACTAGACCTTTACATTCAGCCCATAGTCTCCCTGTTTCTTCCATGCATTTTCTCAGTCTCTGTTTTATCGTGCCGTTAGTTCTTTCCACTAGTCCGGCACTTTGAGGATGGTAAGCACAGTGGTGTTTGATACTGAATCCTAGTGCTTCAGAGACCTTGCTGATTACTTCATTAACAAAATGTGTCCCATTGTCTGATCTTATCAGAGTGGGGATGCCATATGTTGGAACAAAATGGCTGCATAGGCATTTTGCTACAGAAATTGCATCTGCCTTTTTCACAGAATAAATTTCTGGCCATTTTGTATGAGGTGCCGTAAGGGACATTATTACTGAAACACTCTCACACACACTACTGAAACGCTCTCACACACACTACTGAAACGCTCTCACACACACTACTGAAATTTTACCTCTCACACACACTACTGAAACGCTCTCACACACACTACTGAAACGCCTCTCACACACACTACTGAAATTTTACCTCTCACACACACTACTGAAATGCTCTCACACACACTACTGAAACGCTCTCACACACACTACTGAAATTTTACCTCTCACACACACTACTGAAACGCTCTCACACACACTACTGAAATGCTCTCACACACACTACTGAAATTTTACCTCTCACACACACTACTGAAACGCTCTCACACACACTACTGAAACACTCTCACACACACTACTGAAACGCTCTCACACACACTACTGAAATTTTACCTCTCACACACACTACTGAAACGCTCTCACACACACTACTGAAATGCTCTCACACACACTACTGAAATTTTACCTCTCACACACACTACTGAAACGCTCTCACACACTACTGAAACACTCTCACACACACTACTGAAACGCTCTCATACACACTACTGAAACACTCTCACACACTACTGAAACGCTCTCACACACACTACTGAAACACTCTCACACACACTACTGAAACGCCTCACACACACTACTGAAACACTCTCACACACACTACTGAAATGCTCTCACACACACTACTGAAACGCTCTCACACACACTACTGAAATTTTACCTCTCACACACACTACTGAAACGCTCTCACACACACTACTGAAACGCTCTCACACACACTACTGAAATTTTACCTCTCACACACACTACTGAAACACTCTCACACACACAACTGAAACGCTCTCACACACACTACTGAAATGCTCTCACACACACTACTGAAATTTTACCTCTCACACACACTACTGAAATGCTCTCACACACACTACTGAAACGCTCTCTCACACACTACTGAAATTTTACCTCTCACACACACTACTGAAACGCTCTCACACACACTACTGAAATGCTCTCACACACACTACTGAAATTTTACCTCTCACACACACTACTGAAACGCTCTCACACACACTACTGAAACACTCTCACACACACTACTGAAACGCTCTCACACACACTACTGAAATTTTACCTCTCACACACACTACTGAAACGCTCTCTCACACACTACTGAAATGCTCTCACACACACTACTGAAATTTTACCTCTCACACACACTACTGAAACGCTCTCACACACACTACTGAAACACTCTCACACACACTACTGAAACGCTCTCATACACACTACTGAAACACTCTCACACACACTACTGAAACGCTCTCACACACACTACTGAAACACTCTCACACACACTACTGAAACGCTCTCACACACACTACTGAAACACTCTCACACACACTACTGAAATGCTCTCACACACACTACTGAAACGCTCTCACACACACTACTGAAATTTTACCTCTCACACACACTACTGAAACGCTCTCACACACACTACTGAAACGCTCTCACACACACTACTGAAATTTTACCTCTCACACACACTACTGAAACACTCTCACACACACAACTGAAACGCTCTCACACACACTACTGAAATTTTACCTCTCACACACACTACTGAAACACTCTCACACACACAACTGAAACGCTCTCACACACACTACTGAAATGCTCTCACACACACTACTGAAATTTTACCTCTCACACACACTACTGAAACGCTCTCACACACACTACTGAAACGCTCTCACACACACTACTGAAACACTCTCACACACACTACTGAAACGCTCTCATACACACTACTGAAATGCTCTCACACACACTACTGAAACGCTCTCACACACACTACTGAAACACTCTCACACACACTACTGAAATGCTCTCACACACACTACTGAAATTTTACCTCTCACACACACTACTGAAACGCTCTCACACACACTACTGAAATGCTCTCACACACACTACTGAAATTTTACCTCTCACACACACTACTGAAACGCTCTCACACACACTACTGAAACGCTCTCACACACACTACTGAAAAACCAAGGCATTTCAGTTGAACAGGAAGGCGTTTCAGTTGAACAGGAAGGCATTTCAGTGAAACAGGAAGGCGTTTCAGTTGAACAGGAAGGCATTTCAGTGAAACAGGAAGGCGTTTCAGTTGAACAGGAAGGCGTTTCAGTTGAACAGGAAGGCATTTCAGTGAAACAGGAAGGCGTTTCAGTTGAACAGGAAGGCATTTCAGTGAAACAGGAAGGCGTTTCAGTTAAACAGGAAGGCATTTCAGTTAAACAGGAAGGCGTTTCAGTTGAACAGGCAGTTAATTCTTGACAAGGAAACTGAAGGAAAAAGTGGTAGATTTCAAACAAACCACTACACAGATGTCTACTCAGCAACCTGCTAGTTAGGGGTGGGTTTTTATAATCGATTTATGATTCAAATCGATTCTGGCTTGGATAACATGAAATCGATTCATTAAACTCCTGAATCGATTTTTAATATAAATTTATTTTGCCCGAAATGCCAGAATCTCAGGTGAAACCTCACAAAATTTCAACAACCACCAAACAGCTAAGACAGTAAATGAGAGCAGGTACACGGATTCTGCACAAAGACGAAACACACAGCGCGACCCGCGGATCAGAATCAGTGAGATGTCGCCTTTCTCACCCGACGGCACGGACACGGTCGGGGCTGAAAGCTCGCTGATTCTGATGTTTCATGGGTCCGCGCTTTTCACGCCGTTTTTGCGCCGATTCTAAAGCTGTTAGTTTTATCTCTCTCAAACAATATTGACCGAACCAGCAGCAAAGAAGATCCAAACTACGCTTCACATAAACATCGTCATGAATTCCTCTGACATTTACTGTTTTGCTTCCACCACGATAAAATCACACGTCATGCACAGCTCTCTCTCTCTCTCTCTCTCTCTCTGTACTTCAAGAACAGTTTCCCGTCTAAAAATCTGTTTTCTGCATTATTCGCTTGCTTGTTATGCACAAGTCTACTGTTGTTTACAGCGCTGTCGGACGCTGTTTTGTTTTTGTTTTTTTTTTCGTTTTACATACTTCCGAAAAGAAAACCTAATTTCTGTTATTCAATACTGAACAAATTTAAACTTTTTAAAATTATGCAAAATGCAAAACGCTTAGCCGTGTCTCTAATAAAACCGCTGGAACATCAGAGGTAACGTTCATATGTTGATTAATGGTTTTCTTTCGTTTTTGATGTACTGCAGAATATTTTTTATAAATTCCCAGGCCAGGAAAAATCGCCTTCATGTTTTTCTGTGTTTTATCTTCAGCTACTTTGACACAAAGGCATCTGCTGTGAGGCTTACACCTTTGATAAAGTCTTGTGTGTGTCAGCTTCCTTTTTATAGATACAAAAATATGTAAATGTACTGATCTGAATTATATTTCTGACTGTCAAAATTTCCCAGAATCAAATCGAATTGAATCGAATCAAATCGTGGATCAAATCGATTCTGGACCTTGTGAATCCGGATCGAATTGATTCTAGAAATCAGTGACAATACCCAGCCCTACTGCTAGTAGCCTAAGTGAAACAGCTGCATTACTTAACAATATATTAGCCTCAGCATAAGTCAAAATTTAGAACAGCAGGAGACAACCATTATCCTGGTTATTTTTTTTGGCATATGTGCTTTTTGTCTTTTAGCAAAGAAAAAATATCTTAAAATCATCAATAAAACCAGGAGAGAAGGCTTAGCGTTCCTCCATTTAGCACAATGGATACGATATTTACTCAAAAGTATGATGATGTTAATAATGTCTGAGACACCCAATGCTAGATGATCCATATAAAAAAATTATGATGTAATTGAAATAGTGGCACATCATTAATATTTAGGAAATCCATTTTTTAAGTTGCACCAAATGCATTGTGTGATAGGGCATAGGAAAAGAAAGATGTTCTAGGGTTTCATTTTCATCAGTACAAAAAGAACACTGATCCACCTCAAAGCCAAATCTCTTTTTTTAGAAATTCTGCCACAGGATTAATTTTGTTTATTACTTTAAAGTTTGTTTCTTTAACTTTAGGTAGAATAGGCTATTTCATAAATTTTTAGTATGCGTTATCCAGTGTATATGAAATAACTAAATTAGAACCATGCAATGTAACCATTCTGTTGTAACTATGAAATATTTTGTCTTTGAAGAAACTACTAATAAATTTCTTATTGCATTTTTATCAAACAGCTGACATTGCCCTAGCAATAAATTTGGGAGCACTGATGAGAAATTATTGTATATCATAAAATTTTTAATCTAATGAAGCAGAGGCAGTGGGACCAGTTCACAAAATTTGTTATATTCTCTTTGAGAACAGTTTAGACAATATTTTTCTGAAAAGTCTGTGTAACTTAGAATGACACCGTTATCATCCAACAAATCTGTTATGAATATAATCTTTTGTTTAAACCAGTCACTCTTGAAAATTGATTTTTGATTAAGTGTTATTACCCTATTATTCCATAAGGTTGAATTATGGGGAGAAGTTGTGGGTAAATCTCATTTTCCCCAAAATGCAAAGTCTGTTTTGGAAAGTTTGATATCTTTATGGGGATTTTATTTACCGCAAAATCACATTTCAAAATAAAGTCTAATCCTCATTTTGTTAAACAAGGATCATGGGATGTGGAGCTAAGTAGAGTCTGGCTGTGACAGACAAGATTTTAACCGTTTAATTCTAAGGGTGCCAACCATAAATTCTAATTCTGGAGTTTTGATACCACCTTTATTGTATTCCTTCACAAGCTGAGATATTTCAATGTAATGGGTTTTATTCCTCCACAAAAATTCGAAAATAACTGTATTAGCCTTATTAAGGCTTTTAGAGGAGATATATAGAGAGTGACAAGGATAAATCAATTTGGAGATGCCTTCAGCTTTCTGCCAATAATAGCGAGGTCTCTGATTAACCAGTGGCTAAGTGATTTCTTCATCTCCATGATACAGTTAGAAATATTGGTGTCTTTTCTGCTAATTGGGTTTTTAGATATTATCAGCCCTATATATTTAACTTTAGATTCAACTCTAACTAAAGCTATTGAGGAGTCAGAGCTTGTATGAATCGGGAGAAGTTCACATTTTGATACTGAGAGATAAACGAGAAGCTTTAGAGAAAATTTAGTTTTCTCTACCACGTATTTATCTTTCAAAAAAAATAGATGTATCATCTGTGAATTGACTTATTTTGAAGTCTTTATTAAAATTGATATTCCTTGTCGTTAGAATTTTTGATTAACAGTGTTAACAACTGAGTTGCCAATATAAAAAGCTTAGGGGAAACAGGACATACTTGCCAAATTCCTGCTGCACCTTGAATCCATTCCTGGATTCAAGGAAGCTAAAATATTGTTAAGTAATGTGGCTGCTTCACTTAGGCTACAAGCACAGCTGTCCCCAACCCCAATTCCTGGACCAGTACCGGTCTGTGAGTCGTTTGGTACCGGTCGCAAGAGTTGAGGCTTGAGTTTGAAATTTATGGTTTTCAGGGTATTTATCATATTTTTATGTTTATATCGTTTACATGGCGCAAAAAAGGTTGGGGACAGCTGTACTAGCAGGTTGCTGAGTAGACATCCTTGTAGTGTTTTGAAATATACCACTTTTTCCATCAGTTTCCTTGTCAGGAAACAACTTCCTGTTCAGCGGAAATGCCTCTGGTTTCAGTGGCGTGTGTGAGTGCATTTCAGTAGTGTGTGTGAGAGCGTTTCAGTAGTGTGTGTGAGAGCGTTTCAGTAGTGTGTGTGAGAGCGTTTAAGTAGTGTGTGTGAGAGCGTTTCAGTAGTGTGTGTGAGAGGTAAAATTTCAGTAGTGTGTGTGAGAGCGTTTCAGTAGTGTGTGTGAGAGCGTTTCAGTAGTGTGTGTGAGAGCGTTTCAGTTGTGTGTGTGAGAGCGCTTCAGTAGTGTGTGTGAGAGGTAAAATTTCAGTAGTGTGTGAGAGCGCTCAGTAGTGTGTGTGAGAGCGTTTCAGTTGTGTGTGTGAGAGCGCTTCAGTAGTGTGTGTGAGAGCGCTTCAGTAGTGTGTGAGAGCGTTTCAGTTGTGTGTGTGAGAGCGCTTCAGTAGTGTGTGTGAGAGGTAAAATTTCAGTAGTGTGTGAGAGCGTTTCAGTAGTGTGTGTGAGCATTTCAGTTGTGTGTGTGAGAGCCGTTCAGTAGTGTGTGTGAGAGTGTTTCAGTAGTGTGTGAGAGGTAAAATTTCAGTAGTGTGTGTGAGAGCGCTTCAGTAGTGTGTGAGAGCGTTTCAGTAGTGTGTGTGAGAGGTAAAATTTCAGTAGTGTGTGTGAGCGTTTCAGTAGTGTGTGTGAGAGCGCTTCAGTTCAGTGTGTGTGTGAGAGTGTTTCAGTAGTGTGTGTGAGAGGTAAAATTTCAGTAGTGTGTGTGAGAGCGTTTCAGTAGTGTGTGTGAGAGGTAAAATTTCAGTAGTGTGTGTGAGAGCGTTTCAGTAGTGTGTGTGAGAGGTAAAATTTCAGTAGTGTGTGTGAGAGCGTTTCAGTAGTGTGTGTGAGAGCGTTTCAGTAATAATGTCCCTTACGGCACCTCATAATTTTGAGAACACGTCTATAATCACTAGACCGTATTTTTGAACCTTGGCTTCATTTAGGTCAATAAAATCCATGTGAATGGTATGAAAAGGATGAGGTGGTGTGGGAAAGTTACCTCTTCTTGGTCTGAGGTTTCCCTGTGCATTATGTTTCTGGCAAATCATGCATGTTCTGACAAATTCCTTTGCTGAATTTTCGAAATTTTGAGTAAAGAAATGTTTAGAGATTATATCTACCATCTCCCTCCGGTTGACACATGAGTGGAACCGTGTGTCACTAATGCTGCTGTTTTGTGTAGGGATTTTGGTAGTATTGGATTAGCATTACAGGTCATCAAATCATTTTTTAGCTCTGCACCACATTTTAACCATTTCTTTTGTTCTGCAGTTGGTGCGGCTTTTTGTTCGGTTTTAAGCACATCAAGTGGTATTTGCATTGAGGATTCAGACATTAATGTGTCTATTGTTTGTTGTGCTGCTGCTTTTGCGGCTTGATCTGCGAAGTTATTGCCTTTAAAAGATTTCCATGTTGCACTGGATTGCCAGTAGAAGTAATCATACCTCTATTCTGCCAAATTTTTGCAAAATGATGTACTGCTGAAAAAACATACTAACTGTCTGTGTGTCTCTCTGCCTGTCTGCGTCCTTGACACAGTCAGCTCCTTTTATGGGCATGTAGTTCCTGTTACACATACGATTTCCTGTCACAGACATACCACAGGCACACATATTTCTTGTTTCTCCAGACTAACCAAACTCTTTGTTGAACTTTCCATATAGCGACAATAAGTGTCCAACATTTGAGAGTTGTCTCACATGTGTCAGGTAAAAAAAATTGGCTTAGATTTAAAATTGAAGTCACTGCATGGGGCACTTTGATGATTAAAGTGTGCCCTAAAACAATGTCAGCTGACTTTTTACTGCCTCTGCTGCAGCTACACCGGCTGGCACACATGTGGGCAGACCTGACGCAACAGAGTCTAATTTACAGAAGTAAAATGCAAGCAGGCGTTGTTTTTCTCCAAATGCCTGTGTTAAAACAGCTTTCACGTAACCTGCACTTCCATCTGCATGTAAGTAGAAAGGCTATTTCCAAGTTACTGAATGCTTCTTCTTCTTTTTTCTCTGTAGATACAGCACTACATATTTTCTTAAGGCATTTTGGACAATTTCTATTTCGTTTTAAAATAATTCATATATCTCATACATGTTACATATGTCAAACTTCTAAGTTGGGAAAAACTTTGCATTGCTTACAGCTCGTAGCTCACAGCTCTAAAACTAGGCATCAGTAAATCATGTGCCTAATCATTTCGTGTCATTGTGATCCACAAGTATGATCACAAATTTGTTCTTCAAACCAACAAAACAAACAAACAAAAAAAACAAGTTGCTGATGGCATGAAGGCTTTACACACGAGTTGGGACACAAAAGAAAAAGAACTGCTGTCATAAACAAAGCAGAAGTGTGAGGAAAAAACTGAGCTCACAGACTGCTGCATGTGTGAGCTTTTAATATCATGCAGCTTCTGCTCTGAAAAACAAAAAAAATTAATGCAAAATAAAGAGTGTGTAACTTGCTCATTAGCTTGGTAGTGTCCACATATTTAATTCAACTTCTCAGTCTTGTAGCTTTAGCTGTTGTATACAGGGTTTGGCTCATTAGTTGTTAGTATAGGTTTGCTCTTCATCTTAACAAAATCTCATCTAGGATGACAGGTTTACAAGCAGGTCAAGTGTCTCTATGCACCTGATTAGATTTGGTATTTTCTTTATTTTCTTCATCTCATATATCATTGTACTGAGTTTGAGCAAACCTTGAGCTTGAATCAGACTATTTTTATCAATCATCCACCTCACATCATAACTGACTGAGGTGCCTCTTCTTATTAATAGTATGTCATTATTAATGTTATCATTGTATTGTTTTTCCTTTTTTATAACAGCAATAGTATATTACAATACACCACTTTACTACATATATACAATAGTTTATTATTTTATATTTTATTATGTATCCATCACGGGTCTGTGTGAATCTGCAGCTTCACACCTTCCCAAGCTGGAGACATTTTCCTTGGCTGAACAATGACACAGCCGTAATATACCTTATAGATCTCTCTTTTTATTTGATACATTTTCGTGTGAATTATCTGGTTTCATGCATTCTATCCATTCTAGGCACGGTCGTCCTGCCAACTATGTTTCATTGTTAATACCAGTTTACAGGTTGTTATCCTTCTATTATCAATTTGAATACATTAGATAGGCTCTAATTTAATTTAACCTTTTGTTTATTCCACTTCATTCCTCTTTCCATGCTTTAAAATATTGCAACTCTTGAATACGTTTTGTTTTCTTTTTAGGATTCTTTTCAGTATTTATTTCTACTTGGAGGGTTTCTTTTAATTTAGTCAATGCAGAGGGGCTACATTTTCCCTCCCATGTGGGACATTTAGTTTTTTTTTTGATTTCTCCATCTACATGCACTAATTTGTCCGGCGCCTGGACATTTTTTCTCTAACCACTGCTCGTCAGCAGTGAGTTTTGAAGCTTCGTTACCCATTTTAATCCTTTACAACTACACAACTGCGGCACCTTCTCTGGCACGAGAATCGAGAGAGGTAGTTGACACGGCCTTCTACTTTCAAGCTATTCTTGAAAGCGGTGTCATCTTTACGTGATAAAACACGACCTTTTTCTCTCTTCACCAGTACTTGGGTGGCCAACAGTAAACAAATTAGTGGAATAGTTCAGCCTCCTTATTGTGCTGTAAAATCAACTTATTCCATCAACACA
This sequence comes from Oreochromis aureus, assembly GCF_013358895.1. Taxonomy (NCBI): domain Eukaryota; kingdom Metazoa; phylum Chordata; class Actinopteri; order Cichliformes; family Cichlidae; genus Oreochromis; species Oreochromis aureus. The sequence goes on along the minus strand of NC_052944.1, from coordinate 52,812,670 downwards.
AAAATAAAACAATAAATACCTTTATGCGCGCGCGCTAACTTTACCCACTACGGGGGAGCTGCCAGTCCCAGACGAGCTCTATTTTATTTTATTTACCCACTACGGGGGAGCTGCCAGTCCCAGACGAGCTCTATTTTATTTTATTTACCCACTACGGGGGAGCTGCCAGTCCCAGACGAGCTCTATTTTATTTTATAATGCTACCAGCCTTCAACGTGTCTCAGAGTGTCAATATTCACCTGCTTGCTGATTCACTGCCGGTCTCTCAGGTCCGCCTCATCGACCCCCACCGTCGTGGACCACTTCTAAAAACGCTGGCCAGAACCCGAATTCACGTCTCTGGTCTTTTATCCTGTACCTAGACAGGAGCTATCGACAGACTTCAGCGCGGGCTTCTCACAACGTCAGGACTCGATGAGGTTTTCCCGTGGGATCACACAAAAGTGTTATGTTAAATCCGGCTCGGAGGACCAAGAAATGTCAGGAGTTTTCCTGTACCTGCAACTCAGAATGGAATAATGACACTCAGACAGGTTTTACAAATTAACGTGCACGGGAGAGAACTGGACAGGCGCCGTTCCGTCGCTTGACCTCAGTTGCTCTCGTCCGTTCTCCCGTAACACTGCTCTTTTATTGTGGTTACATGAATATGCATAGGTTCATTAACATATGACGTATACGACGTATATGACGTATACCTTGTGTGTGTGTGTGTAAATGTGCATCTGTGTGTGGGGGTCAAACTGTGACCCCAGGAAGACTCCCCAAAGCTGGTGCCAAGAGTCTAGCGGTCCATCTAAACAAAAGGCTCTTAGACTCAAACAGATATACGCGTTTGTTATACCATATATCAGCAAGAGAAGATACGGCCTCTCCTAGGAGACGTGTGATCTATGCCAGAACACTCTGAGGAGGAGTGAACGCACTCCCCTCTTCATGCTACACAGAGTTGTTACAGACCTCCTAGGATGAGACATTCTTTCAATCTACAAATGATTATATACTTCTAAGCATATATGAGTAAATATTTCTAAGCATAAATGGCAATAAACAATAAGACAAGGTGTGACCTCTCCCATGCTCCCAGGATGTGGGTTTGAAAGTCAGAGAGCTCTGGAATGCACACAAAGCTTGCACAACGTAACTTCTCTAGTAAAAAAGAGCAAACACATCTAGAAAACCTTAAACAAAATGTACTTCTAAACATAAACATAATAAAATCTTTCAACATATGCTTTGGGACAAATACTATGATTTGGCAGAAATACTATGTTTTAGGACATATACTATACTATGATCATAAAACTTTGCAGAATTGTAATAAATTAGCAATATAAATTACAGGTCTGTGATGGTGTATAAATTTGTAGTGAAAAAAAAAACACATGTGGACCAAGGTGGGATTGAACCCACGACCTTTGAGCTGCAGAGCCGTGTCATTGCCGATTGCGCCACCTGGACAGGGGGCGGGCGTCTGAAAAATAGATTGATGACCAGTCACAATTAGATCGCAGTGAGAGGCGAAAAGCGCCGTTTTTTGGTGTTACATAACGTCGTGTAACTCAAAGACTAGGAGGGCTAGCAGCATAATTCTTGTACTGGGTGAATCAGTGGACTTTGGTGTATTTTGACTGCGATTTTCATAGCTCTTTGTAACTCCGTCGCTGAGATATGACGAGAGAAGAAAGGGCAGACCTCAGATATGATTGGCTGGCTGGGAAGCCGTGCAGGCCCTGATATGTAAATTTGAATGTATCAGTCCTCACTGAGGATTGGCTGCCTGGGGACCTGGCAGAAATATATAGAAATAGTATGATTAAGCATAAATACTATATTAAGCACAAATCCTATAAAAAGCAGAAATACTATATTAAGCAATATAAATATCCTATAAAAATCCTGTAAAAAGCAAAAATACTGTACTATGATCTGGTAGAAAAACTATAATTAATCAGAAATACTATATTTGGCAGAAATACTATATTTAGCACAAATCTTATAAAATAGCAGAAATAGTATGACAATAGTATTACAATAGTAATAACTTAAACAGAAAAATTGGAAAAGCAAAATGGACAGCTGAAAAAATGCTGAACATGCTAAGGGTCCCTCAAATATAAAAAAAATATTACAGCCACACAATCACAAATATGGACACATATGGAAACACACATGCACAGAGAGACACACACACCAGTCTAAATATATTGAATTGGAATCTTACAATGAGATCATCCCATAAAAAGGCTTTCTCTCTCTCTCTCTCTCTCTCTCTCTCTCTCTGTCACACACACACACACACACACACACACACACACACACACACACACAGGGAGAGAGGAGCAAGCAACTTTCTAGGTCAGTCAAGCAGCCTGGGAGCTGCTAAATTTGAATCCACCAATCAGAGAGGCTGTGTACTTTTTCCCGCCAAAACAGGTGCAGCCGTTTTTACACACACACAGCACAGAGAGAGACAGGATTTCTGCAGTCTATTTCTCATAGTGAGGATTCCCCTCAAACAAATGGCCATAATTTCCTAACCGTAGGGGCTAGAACGGTCATTCTTACACCGTTTTGTTCAGAAGAGATGGGGGAATCTTAAAGTGTTGACAATCTATCATTAAAATATGAATTATTAAAGATATTTGACTTCTAATGCACCATAACTGAGTAGAGGCGAAGCGAAAACTGTCTTGACTTGCCCTCAAACAACACTTTCTAACTCTAAATCTGTTTGGAGTATCGATATCATTCTTTCACCGTAAGAGACAGCAGGCTTTGGTAAACAGTCATGGAAATTTTCAGGTCTCTCTGAAAATCCATCAAAAAGATATGACGAGAGAAAAAAGTGGTACATTTCCAGAGTTTGAAATCTGAAGAAATCTGAGCGAAGGACCAATTTCCTACCCTCAAACAAGTGTAACTCATTCCAGAACGGTAATAGGTGAGAAAAAAATTCTTGAATTGTGAGCGTCAGGAGTGTCTGAAGATATACCGGGACAAGCCTCATGTCTTAACGTCGCTTCGTTAAGGAGATATGACGATTCGAATATGCCTCTCATTACAGAAATCCAGCGCTGATATTGAACAAACTCTCCATTGACTTTCTATGGAGAGTTTTCCAACTTTGTGTTGGTCTGAGGAGATTTGCCAAAATTCTATAAATCCCACAACAATGATAGTGACATTTTCTGAAAGCCAGCAAAAATACCTACGTTTTGATGTATAATTTGTGGAAGTTGAGTGAAAATTGAGCAAGTAGCAAGAAGTTGTTCAGACATGAAGGGAAGACTGCGAAACGTACAGTGGCACACTGAAAGCCAAGTGCATAGCAACCATAACAACGCATGTATTTTCTGAAAAATCATAATTTTGCAACTCAAAACTTAAAGAGGGATGAGATGAAAACGGTAACAGATATGAAAAAGCTGAATCATTCATGAATAGCCCAATAATTTGTGAACATTTTAAAGTTTGAATGGTTGTTCTAGGCGAAAGTATGAGGAAGTAGTTAAGTTTCAAAAACAAGCAAGTTTTAGCAGAATTGCGGAAGTTTTCCATTCATTTCAATGGGACAAAAAAAAGCATAAAAAGCTTAATATTTTAAAAAGTATAATAGCAAAAAATACCAAAAGTCATAGCCGGGATTAGCAGAAATAGCAGAATAGTTTAAAATTTGAACGGCAAAAATCGACTGAAAATACTGGAAGTAGATAAGGTCCAAAAAACGTACGGAAGCAACTTGAAGAGCGAAAATGCTGTGTGGATGCCTTAACGCTGAAGCTGTCTGCTGAAAAGCTGAAAAAGATGAAAAGTTGCAAAATGTTGCATGGTGGTGAAAAAAAATAAAAATGTCGCCCTGAGCAGGATTCAAACCTGGCTCTCCTGGCCTCAAGGCAGCTATTCATCTCATTGAGCTAAACTCACTCTCTCAAAAAAGAGGAGGAGAGACCGACAATTCTGCTAAAATGAGCAGAAGCTGCTGAGAATTGTGCTGAGAAGAGGTGAAAAGGCTGAAAATTTTGCAGAAAAGAGGTAAATCAGCAGAATTTCTGCAGAAAAGAGGCAGAACAAAAGAGAAAACTGAAAACAGGTTTTGCCATGACCGGGATTTGAACCTGGCCCTTCTGGTCTCAAGGCAGCTGCTCATCTCACTGAACCAAACTCATTCACACAATAACAAGAAATGGAGAAACTGACAATTTTGCTAAATGAGCAGAAGCTGCTGAGAATTGTGCTGAGAAGAAGTGAAAAGGCTGAAAATTTTGCAGAAAAGAGGTGAATCAGCAGAATTTCTGCAGAAAAGAGGTAAAGAAGCAATAAGTTGCGCTGAAAAGAGATGAATCGGCAGAATTTCTGCTCAAAGGCGGCTATTCATTTCCCTGAGCCAAAGTCATTCTTACAAAGAAGAGGTGGAGAGACGGACAATTCTGCTGAAATGAGCAGAAGCTGCTGAGAATTGTGCTGATAAGAGGTGAAAAGGCTGAAAATTTTGCAGAAAAGAGGTGAATCAGCAGAATTTCTGCAGAAAAGAGGCAAAGAAGCAGAAACTTGCGCTGAAAAGAGATGAATCAGCAGAGTTTCTGCTGAAAAGAGTTGTCTTTTTTCTGAATACAGCCAAAAAAGCTGGAATTTGTGCTGAAAAGGGGTGAAAAAAATGAAAATTTTGCTGAAAAGGGGTGAAGAAGCTAAAGTATACCAAATCAAAGTATTTGTGCCAAAACATAGTGTTTCTGCCATATTGTGGTACTACTACATTACAACATGAATACGGATTAAAGATGAAAGAAACTGGCAACAAATTCCTCCACTTGGTTGGATTCAAGATGGCGCCGCGGATGGCAGCCTCGGTACTGCGCTCTCTCGCACTTTTCCTGTTTTTGTTTATTTTCTGCGCTTTTGGTCACTCAGACCACATCACTTTCTCCAGAGATGAACTGCTAAACATCAGGCAGTCGTCTCACTATAGTTCTTATCCATTTTTCACAAACCCGGAAAGTTTTTTGGAGATTTTAGTTGGAGGCGCAGCAGCTCTCTGTGGCTCCTGGAGGAGACGTAGACGGGGGACCCGCGCTGGTGCACTGGTGAAACTACGTCGGCGAGGATTCCGCACAGCACTCCCCTCCATTCACCTCGCGAATCTCCGCTCTCTTCCAAACAAAGTCGACGAATTACTGCTCTTAAACCGGACTAACAAGGACTTTGCACGCTCTGCTGCCCTCTGCTTCACTGAAACCTGGCTTAGTGAGCGTGTCCCAGACGCTGTCTTAAATCTGCCGGGCTTCCAACTTCACCGGGCGGACCGCGAAACGGAGCTCTCAGGGAAAACAAAGGGTGGTGGAGTCTGCTTCTACATTAATGAAGGTTGGTGTACTGATGTCACAGTGTTACAGAAACACTGCAGCCCACACTTGGAAAGTCTTTTCATCAATTGTAAACCGTTTTATTCACCGCGGGAGTTTTCTTCCTTCATGCTGGTCGGAGTTTACATCCCTCCTCAGGCCAACGCGAACAACGCACTGTGCGAGCTGGCTGACCAGATCACCACCCTGGAGAGGAAATTCCCGGACTCCTTTACAATTATCCTTGGGGATTTTAACAGAGCAAACCTCAACCACGAACTCCCTAAATACAGACAGCATATAGACTGCCCCACCAGGAACAACATCATACTGGATCACTGTTACACCACTCTAAAAGATGCCTATCGCTCTGTGCCCGGGCAGCTTTGGGACATTCTGATCACTGCATGGTCCATCTTATTCCAGTTTATAGGCAAAAACTCAAACGTGCCAAGCCTGTAGTCAAAACTGTGAAGAAGTGGACTAACGCAGCAAAGCAGGAACTGCAGGACTGTTTTGACTGCACTGATTGGACTGTTTTTGAAGCTGCATCTGATAACCTGGATGAGCTCACGGACACTGTGACATCATACATCAGTTTTTGTGAAGACGTGTGTGTGCCAACAAAGACCTTCTGCACATACAACAACAATAAACCATGGTTCACCCCTAAACTCCAACATCTTCGTAAGGCTAAGGAGGACGCCTACAGAAGTGGTGACAGGGCCCTGTACAAGCAGGCCAGGAACACACTGACCAAGGAGATCAAAGCAGCTAAAAGGATCTACTCCCAGAAGCTGGAAGAACGGCTCTCAGCCAACGACCCTGCGTCCAGTGTGGAGGGGCCTGCAGGAAATCACCAGCTACAGACGCCCCCACCCACTGTTGAAGCAAACAAAGACCTGGCCAACGAGCTAAATACATTCTACTGCAGGTTTGAGACGGACAGACTCCCACGCCTCACCCTCCCTCCCCAGAGACACCGCTTCAGACACTGACCCCAACAGACCTTCCACCTCTCCCCTTCACCCTCACCCTCTCCAATCCAGTCTCAACGACCACCCCACCCTCCCAATCCAGACTCAACGACCACCACCACCCTTCCCATTTCAGACTCAACGACCACCACCACCCTCTCCAATCCAGACTCAACGACCTCCATCACACCTCCCACCCCCTTTCCTCCTCCCTGAAACTCAGAATACACACTGAGGATGTGAGCCGACTATTCCAGAAACAGAAGCCCAGGAAAGCCCCGGACCAGACGGTGTCTCACCCTCCTGCCTCAAGACCTGTGCTGAACAGCTGGCTCCCATCTTCACTCGCATCTTCAACAGATCCCTGGAGCTGTGTGAAGTTCCATCCTGCTTCAAACGCTCCACCATCATCCCTGTTCCCAAGAAACCCACCATCACAGGACTGAACGACTACAGACCTATCGCCTTGACGTCTGTGGTCATGAAATCCTTCGAACGACTGGTGTTAGCCCATCTGAAGGACATTACAGGCCACCATCTGGACCCTCTGCAGTTTGCCTACCGGGCAAACAGGTCGATGGATGATGCAGTGAATATGGGGCTGCATTACATCCTGCAACACCTCGACCGCCCGGGAACTTATGCCAGGATCCTGTTTGTGGACTTTAGTTCGGCTTTTAACACCATCGTGCCTGAACTTCTCTCTTCCAAACTCTCCCAGCTCAGCGTGTCTCCAGCTACCTGTCAGTGGATCACCAGCTTCCTGACAGACAGAAAGCAACAAGTGAGGCTGGGGAGATCACCTCTGAAACTCGGACCCTCAGTATTGGTGCCCCTCAAGGATGTGTCCTCTCACCACTACTGTTCTCCTCTACACTAATGACTGCACCTCCAAGAACTCGGCTGTTAAACTCCTAAAGTTTGCAGATGACACCACCGTCATTGGCCTCATTCAGGATGGTGATGAGTCTGCATACCGGCAGGAAGTTGAGCGGCTGGTACTCTGGTGCAGTCAGCACAATCTGGAGCTGAACACTCTTAAAACTGTAGAGATGACAGTGGACTTCAGGAGACATCCCCAACTCTGCCCCCCTCATCATGTCAGACAGCCCTGTGTCGACTGTGAAGATCTTCAAGTTCCTGGGTACCACCATCTCCCAGGACCTGAAGTGGGAGACCAACATCAACTCCATCCTCAAAAGACCCAGCAGAGGATGTACTTCCTGAGACAACTGGGGAAGTACAGTCTTCCACAGGAGCTGCTGACCCAGTTCTACACTGCAGTCATTGAGTCTGTCCTGTGCTCCTCCATCACAGTCTGGTATGGTGCAGCCACTAAACAGGACAGGAGCAGACTGCAGCGGACTGTACGGGCAGCAGAAAGGATCATCGGCGCCCCCTGCCCTCCATCCAGGATCTGTACCTCTCAAGAACCAGGAAACGGGCAGGGAAAATCATCACAGACCCCTCACACCCTGGACACAGACTTTTTGACCTGCTGCCCTCTGGCAGACGGTACAGAAGCCTGCAGACCAGGACCACCCGACACAGGAACAGTTTCTTTCCCCTCGCCATCTCCCTTCTAAACAGTTGACCTGTCACACTGCTCCCCACTGCCAGACTGCAACTGCACCTTATGTACATTTTGTAGTATTCATTCCACCTCATTTCATTTCTGTATTTTATGTACATAAGTTTAGTTATTTATAGTTGGTTTACACAGCTTTGTGTATGTATGTGTATGCATGTGTAATGTATATATAGACGTGTGTGTGTGTGTGTGTGTGTGTTTTACATTGCTGTGCTTGATAGCCACCATCTACCGGAACCAAATTCCTTGTATTTGTCTGCACATATACTTGGCCAATAAACACGATTCTGATTCTGATACAAACCAGTCTGATACCACTTCTTTGCAGTGTTCACGTTTACTAAGGCACTACGCAAAAGGCGCCACAAGAGGGCACTCCAACACAACAGATGACCTATGTACACTGATGCACTTAGTAACAGTCAGCCTCCTTGAATTGGCAGAAATACTGTGATTTAGTAGTAATACTATAACATAACAGATATACTGTGATTTTGCAGACATAGTATGTTTTTGCACTACTCATTTGTAGTGACAGTGTATAAATTTGTAGTGAAAAAAAAAAACGTGGACCAAGGTGGGATTGAACCCACGACCTTTGAGCTGCAGAGCTGTGTCATTGCCGATTGCGCCACCTGGACAGGGGGCGGGCGTCTGAAAAATAGATTGATGACCAGTCACAATTAGATCGCGGTGAGAGGCGAAAAACGCCGTTTTTTGGTGTTACATAACGTCGTGTAACTCAAAGACTAGGAGGGCTAGCAGCATAATTCTTGTACTGGGTGAATCAGCGGACTTTGGTGTACTTTGACTGCGATTTTCATTGCTCTTTGTACCTCCGTCGCGGAGATATGACGAGAGAAGGAACGGCTTCATTTTCGGAGTTTGAAAACTGAGAGGACAGATTTCCACCCCTCAAACAAACGTAATTTATGGCTCAACGGTAAGATGAATGTAAAAACTGCTTCCACTGTGAGTGTCAGCAGTGTCTGAAGATATATTGGCACAAGCCTCATGTCCTAACTTTGCTTTGTTAAAGAGATATGGCGATTTGAAAATGCCTCCTGTTACAGAATTTCAGCTCTGAATTTCAAAACCTCCCCATAGACTTTGAATGGGGAGTATCCAGACCTTGTGTCACTTCGAGGCAAATTGCGAAAAAACGGTAATTCTCACAATAAAGATAGTAACATTGTCTGAAAGCCAGCAAAAATTCCTACGTTTTGATGTATAATTTGTGGGGGTTGAGTGGAGATTGAGCAAGTAGCAAGAAGTTGTTTAGACATGAAGAGAAAATTCAGAACGGACCAGCACTCACTCTGACTTAATTGCATAGCAACCATAGCAACGCATGTATTTTCTGAAAAATCACAATTTTGCAACTGAAAACTTAAAGAGAGATAAGATTAAAACGGTAGAAGATCTGAAAAAGCTGAATCAGACAGGAATAGCCCAATAATCTGAGAACATTTTAAAGTTTGAATGGAGTTTCTAGGTGAAAGTATGACAAAGTAGTTAAGTTTCATCAGGATGAAAGTCTCAGCCACCCTCTCCAGTGCCAAAGTCCCTCCGTCTAACCTCACACTACAAGAAAAGAAGGCCGTCGCTTCCCTGAGCAAAGACCACAACATCACTATATTACCAGCGGATAAGGGAAGGTGCACCGTGGTCCTAAACACAACAGATTACCACACAAAGATCACTACTCTCCTCAGTGACAACAACACCTACGAAGCTTTAAAACGAGACCCCACAAGCAGCTACAAAAAGAAAGTTATAGCTTGCCTTCAAGACCTTGAAAAGGACAAAATCATTGACCGCCTCAAATATCACCGCCTTTATCCAGGGGATGCCATACCCTGCATTTATGGACTTCCTAAGATCCACAAGGAAGGGGTCCCACTCAGACCCATAGTCAGTAGCATAAACTCAGCCACTTATAACATTGCGAAACACCTTGCTACCATCCTGGCACCTCTCGTGGGGAACACCCACACCACATCAAGAACTCCACCGACTTCACCGACAAGGTCCAGAAACTTACCCTGGATCCAGATGAAACCATGGTGTCCTTTGATGTAGTCTCTCTGTTCACTTGCATACCCACCACGGAAGCAGTGGAGACTGTCAGAAAACGACTACAAGAAGACAGCTCCTTGGAAGACAGGACCAACTTCACACCCGATCAGATTTGCACACTGTTAGACCTCTGCCTTACCACAACATACTTCAAATACAACGAAGGCTTCTACAGACAAAAACATGGCTGTGCCATGGGCTCCCCTGTGTCACCTATTGTAGCCAACCTTTACATGGAGGAAGTGGAAAGAAAGGCTCTTGGCTCTTTTAAAGGGAGAGTACCCAGCCACTGGTACAGATATGTAGACGACACCTGGGTCAAAATCAAGACACAAGAAGTGGAATCCTTCACTGCGCACATTAACGCCGTGGATAAAAACATCAAGTTCACCAGGGAAGACACTAAGGATAACTGTTTGCCTTTCCTGGACTGCGCTGTGCACATTGAAGAGAATGGCAACCTCAACACTGAAGTTTACCGGAAGCCCACACACACGGACCAGTACCTCCTCTTTGACTCCCATCACCCTCTGGAACACAAACTTGGAGTAATTAGGACCCTACACCACCGGGCAGAACTTGTTCCTCTAAGCCTGAAGGAAAAAGAAGGAACACACACATGTAAAGGAAGCACTGAAAACATGTGGTTATCCTAACTGGGCGTTCATAAAGTCAGCAAAGAGGCACAGAAAAGAAGATCAGACACCAGCGAGGGAGGATAAGAAAGACAGACGCAACAACATTGTCATCCCCTATGTAGCGGTGTATCAGAGAAACTCAGGAGAGTTTTCTCCAAGCACGACATCCCAGTGTACTTCAGACCCAGCAACACACTCAGACATAAACTGGTTCACCCGAAAGACAAAACTCCAAAACACAGACTGAACAACGTGGTGTATGCTGTACAGTGCAGCGAGGAATGCCCGGACCTCTACATTGGAGAGACCAAACAGCCACTTCACAAGCGCATGGCACAACATAGAAGAGCCACCTCCACAGGACAAGACTCAGCAGTCCACCTGCATCTTAAGGATAAAGGTCACTCTTTCGAGGATGCCAATGTTCACATATTGGACAGAGAGGACAGATGGTTTGAAAGAGGAGTGAAAGAGGCCATCTATGTCCACTGTGAGCGACCATCTTTGAACAGAGGCGGTGGTTTACGACACCAACTGTCTGCCATCTATAATCCAGTTTTGAGTTCCCTCCCAGACGCCTTAACGCCCACTCACATCCTGGGCCATCTGACCTCAGGAAATCACATGATAGGGTGGGGCCAGGTTTCACAATGAGCTCACCCGAAACCCTGGCTGATTAGGTCCCACACCCACTTTCACACCTTGGCGCATGTGATTAGAGGATCACCAGGGGGTCCTTTGTCCCTCCTTGGGGGGATACTCCCACTGGGTTTAAATCTGGGACTCTCGGCCATTTGACCTTAGAACTGAAGAAGCTTCTCGGATGAGAGGTGAAACGTCTTCAAGCAACTCAAAGAAGTCCAGACGCTTTTCTTTGCAAACTCCTTTGACTACGATGACCTGTATGACTGAGAACCTTCACAGACATATTTCAAAAACAAGCAAGTTTTAGCAGAATTGTGGAAGTTTTCCATTCATTTCAATGGGACAAAAAAAAGGAAAAAGTGTAATATTTTAAAAAGTATAATAGTAATAAACACCAAAAGTCAATGCCGGAAAGAGCAGAAAGAGCAGAACAGTATAGAGTTTGAACTGAGAAAATCGGCTGAAAACTGAGGAAGTAGTTAAGTGCCAAAAAGTGTACGGAAGCAACTAGAGGAATAATAATAAAGAAGAAAGAGAAACAGGAAAACAATAGTGTGGAAGCCCTTTTAGGGCATCCACACAATAAAGAGAAACAGGAACTCAATAGTGTGGATGCCTAAAGCATCCACACAACTAGAAAAATTTGCATTTCCTGCAAAAATGCAGTGTGGATGCTTTAAAGCTGAAGCTGTCTGCTGAAAATAGTTGAAAATGGCTGAAGAAGCTGAAGAAATCAAAGTCAGTGTTTAAAAAGTTGTTGAAATTTAATAACGTTGCAGAACAACATCAAGTAAACAAAAATGTAATAACTTAGCAGAAAAGCAATAACTTAGAAGAAACATAACAATTCAGCAGAAATGTTGTAGTTTACCAGAAGCTACAACTTAGCAGAAATGAAATAATTTAGAATAACATAACATAATAAACAAAAGTAGTGTAACCTAGCAAAAATAATATAATTTAGTAGAAAATTAAAAACTTGGCAGAAATATTACAAGTTATCAGAACTGCTATAATTTTGCAGAAATGTAATAATTAGGCAAAACTGTCTACAGATAACAGCTGAAAAGGCTGAAGTAACCTCAAAGTTACTTGTTTAACTGTTAAAAATTACCAGAAACACTAGAAAAGGAAGAAAATCAGCCAATAGATAAACTGATGTGGAACAAAACCAAGGTAAAATTGCAGAGTTTACACAGCTGGTGAAATCTAAAAATGGCAAAAAAAAAAACAAAAAACAAAAAAACAAAACCCACACAAACAACATTTAGGTAATAAATGCACAAGATGCTGCGGTCAGAGATAAAAACACCCAAAAATTATGTTATTGAAATGCCAAAGAGTGGAAGAAAATTTAGAAAGTAGAAAACAAGTAGTAGAAAAGTAGAACATTCAAATATTTTTAGAAACATATGATACAAAATATTTACTCAGTTGTTTCCAATGATTACAATAATGGCATACCGAAATAAAAATCCCATTTGGGACAAACAGAAAAATATTAATAGAAAATGCAAATCAAATGAATCTAACATCTATACAAACAATTGAAGCATCTGTTGGAATTGTGAACATATCCTTGTTTGCCATGTTTATGTTTATGGCCCTAAGATGCGCAGACACATGATAGGCTATTAACTGCAAAATATACACATATGCATATACGCAAGTGAGAGACAAAAATATATCCTCTGATTTGCTGGAGTTTTGTGTAAATACCATTTGGCAAGGATAAACAACATGTTCCAATGCCACATTAAAAATTTTCATAAGCTTCGTTTTTTCAATTAGTTTACAGTTTCCTGATTTTATGATAAATATGGTACCAATCTACAAAATACTGTCGAAATGAAGTCCACATTGTGATATATTTGAGGGTGTAGAGAGTCACACAGCTGAACAATCGATGTGCATATTTAAAGAAACAGGGATCAAATAAAGAACATTATTGTGGAATAAATTACAGTGAAAATAATCACTGCTTTGCGTTATAGAGTGACTTATGATGAGGTATTAATTGGGTTAACTTTACCTCTAACAGCTTTTCACATAGTGCTGTGACCAGGATGAAATCCATCATAAAGTAACTGTAAACAGTAGAACCATTAGAATGAATGTTATGGTTCTACTCTGATCAAAACTCAAGTCAGCTGTGTGACCTGATATAAAATGATAAAGAGGAACACATATAAATGGATGTGACCTTTATGAACTTTTCAAAATGACTTTATATGTCTGACCCATTATCTATATATATTAGAGCAGATGTGGAATACCACTGTTAGACCTAGTCTATACTAATGTAGTTACTGACACCCTATACTAAGGCAGGATTCATACAAACACACAATATTTATTCTCTTAAACATTTTCTTTTTTCACATTTTGAGATTGTGTAATTTCTATAAAGAATATGTGTAATGGTTCAATAGATATAGTTATTTAAATGTCCATAATAATCACATGATCATTTTTGTACATCCTACAATTCAAGATTTAGAGCTGTGTGTTTGTATGAATTCAGCTTGCTATACTTATAGACTTAGATATATTAATCCACTATTTACCCAAACAATGTAACTTGTTTGGGTAAATAGATTGGGTTTGTCCTACAAAATAACTATTCAACAATAAAAAAAAAAAAAAACACAAAAAACATCTGCACATTAATCCAGAGTTCAGTTTCATATGTCTGATATTGTTTGTTAAATCTGGTGACACAAACACAGTCAAAAATTCATTGCTAGTGTGACATGTGGTCCTTTTTGTCTTTGACCAATGATATGCTGGTTACTTGGACCAGTTTAGTATTTGCTGTCACAGAGGAATGTTAAATCCAAAAGACAAAACTGAAAAAATATGTTAATTGCAAACATGTTTTTGCTTAGTCAAATGATTGAAATTACTTGGAAACTGTCACCTTAAAACCTCATTGTAAATATCATCACAAACAGATGTTTTACACACAGTTAACAAAGCTCCACCACATCCGATAACTGCATATAAATGTAAAAGAAAAAAAATAAATAAAAAATAAAACAATTAACACAAGGGAAGACTTTTGATTTAATAACTAAGCTTAAAATAAGTGTTACCTTTGAATATTTGTGGGAAAAATCTGATGCTACCCCAAGAATACAAAGCCACACTGGAAACGATAACAGGCTTGCAGCCCTCTGTCTTCCTGGAGTGAGGTGCCTGATCAGTAGCACTGAGTTGACAGAAGTCGGTGTCTGTAAGAGTGGCCAAGCACTGATACTCTGTCCACTTGCGTAGAGTCTAAGAAGCTGGAATGCAGGCACACAGGACGAGCTTGTTCTAAAAAAATACAGAAAAAGGAACATTTTATTTGTGTTAACTAGAAATAAGTTATAAAATGAACAATGTTGAAATACCTTATAGGTGCTGCAGGCCACATAACCAGAATCCAGAGCAATCTCACACTCACATGATGGTGAGGAAAGACATGAGCTCTGCAATGAGGTTTGAATGTCTCAGTTGGGACACTGAAGAACTCAGAAGACAGCAATACCTTCACAGAGAGACAGAGTAGAAAAAGCATAGATTTGTAATCCATAATGTGAATTAAAACTCAAAAAGTGTCAACAAGTATAATCATTTGAGTGTGTAATTCTTTATGCAATAAACAGGATTTAAATTAATTAAATGAATTAAAAGCAATGACATTTTTTATCAAAGATAAAGAATCACACCTCTCTCTGCTCTGAGGATCACTGAGTATCTCTGACAGGAAATACAGTTTCCTCAGTATCAGTCATCATTGATGGTCTCAGAGGTGTGTAGTGTGGCAGCATGATGATGGTCTCCAGATCAGGCAGGAGGTCAGATGATGTGTGTGTCATCTTCTCCATTGAAGACACACTGGTATGGCAGTTCATAAAACAGCAGTCTCCTTGTGGCATGTAGTTATCTGTGCAGTCCAGCACTGATGGATCAGGTTTGGCTCAGCAGTTCATGAAGATGGTGTTAAGATGTTGTTGTTTCAGCTGAGGATGGTGAAGTTCGAAGGTTTTCCCACAAAGGAGACAGGACTGTGTGTGCCCTGTCTGAAAAAATACATCTACAAAACATAAAGTGCTTTTAACACCACCCACCCTCCCACCCACCCATCTCAGCCCCAAAGTGTCTATGTAATGCTGGTATGGGGTGTCAGTTACTAAATCTAATTAGTGCGTCAGAAAGCGGGGCTACACCTAAAGCCCCGCTTTCTGATCTTTGTTTACTAGCAGCTTTTTCCAGCTGCTCAGAGATTTCTGACTTGGCCTTTATCCACCCAAACCCAAACCCACCCGGATAAAGGCCAAGTCAGAAAATGGATGCAGAAACTTTCCATGTACTTCTAAATCAGTTTTTATACATATTCTGTAAGCTGTAAAAATGTTTTTCTCTACATAATGAATCATTATAAACATCTCTGGTAGCCTAAAGATAGTTTAAAACTTTTAACATTTTTTACCTGTAAAACATGATGAGCAAAACCTCATTCATCCCAAAAACATTTGATTCTACAAAATTTACTATAATCAAGAAAATATAATTGTCTGTTATTATTCATGTGACCCATAATAAATACCTGCATTTATCTGGGATTTATTTATTTACTATTTCATATTTGAAAGCCCTTTGAGGGGAAGCTCTCGTTTGTTGAGATACATACGTCAGAGTAAAAAAGTATCAAAAAAGGAGATGACAATTAACATCCATGAAAAAATGCATTAGTAGATTTACTCATTTAAAACATTAGATTAAAAAATAAATTATGTTCGTTTAATACTTTTTGCAGCATATTTCAGATCTGAGGTGCATGATAACAGAAAGCAGATCTCCCGGCTCTGCATGAAGTACAGCCATGATTTGGTGAAATGATTAATAACATTGCAATAAGAAAGGCTCTTCTTACAGACAGAGTAGGGAAGACAATATGAAGAAATATGATTTTTCAATGAAAAATCTTTTTAATGCTCTACAATCAGTAAACTCTGTAACAAACATGATCTGTAATTGTTTCAAAACTCACCAGACGACTTCATGATTGGCTGGAGGACAGGACACAAAACACAGGGTTGTGGTAACTGTAATATGTCCTCAGGACACCTGAATGGAGACTTTGCTGTGGCTGAGAAACAAAAATGAGGTCAAGCAGGGTGTTCTTGTCTGTAGTGGCAGAAGTGATCAGCTGTGAATACCCTCTCGACTGAAACTGCTCCAGAATCTGTTTTCTTCCACTCTGCAACTGGTTCTCATTAAAATCTCCACACACAATTATTGGGTGACAGTCCATTATTTCAAGTGAATCTAAAAGACTTACCAGGTTTTGCATGAACGGTGCCAAACTGTAGTCTGGAGGTCTGTACACAACAGCAATGAGCGCAGGGAATGGAGCCTGAACCTTCAACACTAAAAACTCAAGATCAGTGACATTATGCAGATACTGTTTTACCTGAACCTGAAAATTATTCCTCAAATACACAACAACTCCACCACCACTTCTGCTGGCCATGTGAGGAAAGTTTGTGTAGGACACATGTCTGTTGCGTTTGAACATGGTGTAGCCGTCCAAATGAAGACTGTCTGCAACAAAGGAGCCTTGGAGGTGAGACTCAGTGAGACACAAAACATCTGCTAAACACATTTCATGATGACTCTTGATGTCACTGATGTGAGATGGCAAACCCTCTGTATTGTGATGGATCAGTGTAAGAGTGTCAGGTCTGCTGGCTGTTTCTCTGACCTGAAGAAGAGGCATCATTTCCTCAACACTGGCTTGTCTCATGGTTTGGAGCGCTGCAGTTACCTCGGGATTGGCGTAAATCTTTTTCTCATCCAAGTCCTGTAAATAGAGTCCACTGAGAGACGTCACCCTGCTGAGAGCAACATAAGCCATACCTGGTTCAAAATGTTCTTCATTGAAACTACAGCTGTCTGTGTTGTAAGACCCTGAGTTTTGTGGATTGTGCAGGCAAATGCTAGCTTTACAGGAAACTGTCTGCGTACGGCTCCTTTAAACTTCAGACTCTCCTCTGCTCTCTCAATGTAAACCAGATCATCAGATGCTGCATTAGCACTGCGGTTGTGTCTCATAGGCTGCCGGTTGTCCATTCTGAGCCCCAGTTTAATTATTTGTCCATCATTTTCAGATCTCACCACCTTTATCAGTATACCAAAAGCACCATTGACCAAACCGTTTAGTGTGTCCAAGTTTCTGGTCAGCATCACTCGGGCTCCTTCAGCAACATTCAGGGTGTCAGCTAAATCATTTCGCCCACCTGTAAATGGTTTGTCTCTTCGTGCCATTCTGCCTGTACGTTTATCCTTCTGGAAATCGTCTGCATTGATGATTATAATGTTTGAATGAAGCTTCTTGAGCGTATCTGTGTTGTGGGATTCAACATTCTTGTTGGTGGCATAAATGTGTAAGACCTCGATTGGACATTCTTCTGGTGCAGTCACAGCCTGTGACAACAAATCTCTGTCGCACTGAGAAAGCTCATCTGTCTTTTCTTTGACTCTAATCCTGTTCAACATCTCTGCAAAGGCCACATCATCTTTCTGACGCATGATCTCGGTTAGAGTGATCATCTGAAAATGTTCCTGCCATAGGTCAGTCTGTTCTGGATCGTAAACACAGAGAGGCTTAGACTGTCGCACTGGTGGCAGCTGGTAAAAATCTCCCAACAGCTAAAACTGACATTCCACCAAAAGGTCTCTGAGTGCCTTTGATTTGTTTCAGTCTTGCATCCACATAGGCAAAAAGGGGTTTTGAAACCATTGAAATCTCATCAATAACAATAATTTCAGCATTTATAAGCTCAGATCTGACTTCATCCAGTTGGTTACCAAGTCCTTGAATGGGTGGTTTCAGACTTCTGGGTAGTTTCAGTAGAGAATGTAATGTAGAGCCATTGATAGAAAAAGCTGCTGTACCGGTAAATGACGTCAGTAAAACAGTTGGATTTGATATGTCAGCTTCTTCTGCATTAGAAGGCAGTCTGCTCAGGATCTTTGATGCTTCAGAGTGAATACACTTAATAAGATGTGACTTTCCAGTTCCTGCACCACCGTTGACATACAAGAAAAATGGATCTGGGTTCAAACCACAAACTCGCTGAATACACCAGTCTCTTATAGCATAGAACACGCAGGCCTGCTTCTGGTTCAGATTCTGATACATTACACGTACCACGGCTGGATCGACTGCAGGTTGTTCTCTGATGGCTCTGATCTCTGTTACAGCATCAGACTGACGACTGTAGTCAGGAACATTCTCCTGTTCGTTCTCATCATCAGAATGTCTCTCAGGAATATTCTCATCACATTGCAACCTCACAACTTCAGATTCAGGAGCCAGATTACACCATTCATCAATCACAACATCCCTATTTTGTTCAAACTCTTCCAGTGCACTCTCAATATCCTCAGAATTCTTCTCATACTTGTCTTTATTTCTCTTCACAACCCTTTTCACAGACTCAATGTGGTCTGAACATGGAAGTCGTACAAAACCTGAGTTGTAGAAGGACTGATAGGTTTGGAACCCTTGTGGTTTCAGTTCCTGCTCTGATCTGTGTGGAAGGTAAAGTCTCAACAGTCGTCCATAATATTGCTCTGGATCTTTTTCCTGTGAACAGTGGTAATACCTGATTATAGCTGGTTTATCATTCTTTCGCCTTTGTACAAATCCAAGCTGGTTTAGAAGAGGAAGCGCATCTTTTCTTTCATTTGGACCACTCACCAACCGGCACAAGGCAGCAAAATCAGCCAGGGACATTTCCTCATATTCTGGTGTCTCAGGTCTGCATTTGTATTTATCACTCAAACTTGTCATCCAAATATTACAACTGTCATGTGTTGTGGATTCCAGGTAGCTCATCGGGCGACTCATTTTTACTGGGTTATCATCTGTTGGTACAAATACAACACTGCGGGAACATTTTTTCATTTTAGGCCACAGACTCGAGTCACACACTCCTGTGCGCTGATTTCTCTCTTTTTTGAGTAAGCCTGCATCACAGCTCTCATTTCATCACATTCATTGACCGTGTTCTTATCAGAGTTGTCAATAACTGTCTTTAGGTATTCAGAGAGGCCAGATTCTTTCTTCGTTATATATTTACAGAGGTATTCTATACATGAATAGGCATTCAATATTAACGAGACATCTAAATTAGAGTTCCAGGCTTCAAGCAGGTGTGGGTTGTAATTGTTGATCCAACAGTCCTTTGGGTCACGTTTCAGAATAAGAGCTGTTTTCTTGTTTATGTCCTGGAGGCATTGTTCATACTCATTCATTGTCAAGTTGCATTGTGACAGAATCTGCTCTATGGTGAGAGAAGCAGCTTCAGGTTCCTTCAGCAGGTTCAACAAAGGTCTGAGTTTGGCTTTTGCAGCTTCAGTGTCTGAATCCTCATCCTGTCTCACAATCATTGTTCTTGTGGATGGCGGTTTTGGAAACCCAAATCTACAACCAGAGTTCACACTCTTAAAGCATGTTTTTGTGTGGTTTTGCTGTGCTTTTGTAGTTCAGCGACTTTTTGTGCAGTTCAGGCTGTTTTTCTGGATCAGGGAGCTGAGCTGAGATGTATCTGTCCACAAAGTCACAGACAGTTTGGTCATCATCCACATCTACTTCTACCTTTTCTTGAATCCACAGCAACATGTGTATATGTGGACTGCCTCTGTGCTGGAACTCAACTCTGTAAAAGTAATCAATGATTTCACCAAGGGGCTGTGCAGGAGAAAAAAAAAGCAAATCTCTGAACAAAGCCTCAACACGCTTATCAAACATTCGCATGGTGGTTACTGGATTTGATCTTAGAATTTCACACTTTTCTGACCAGTCCAGGGCTTCAAATCAACCTCTTCTTCACCTTGCTGTCTCTTTATTGCTTGAATCACTTCAGGCCATCTCATCTCAGCAGCAGAGAAAGTGACAAAGAACTGAGGTGTTCCTATTTGACGAACCATACTGAATAGATCTCTGGTAGTTTTCTGCCAGTAAGCTGGAGTTCCTCTGAGTGGCTGCATAAATCTGATTGCATCTTTATTTCTTACCAGCTTCTCTACTTCTGTCTTACTTTGTAACATTCCTGATGTGATTTTGCGTCCATCTTTGGTCATAGTTTTACCTTTCCTTAGCTGTATTGTCATGCTGGAATTAGCCAAGTGTATTTCAGTTACAAACTGTGAGAAGAATAGGTAATTTGTGTCTTTAGCAAATCTTGCATCAATGTTGAAAAGCCTTGACTTGAAGTAAGCACTCGGTGTGAGTTTAAGACGTCTCTTTTCATCCAGTGTATTCTGACCAGTAGGAAACTGCACAGGAAATGCCATGGCTTCCAAATGAGGAGTTCTGAAGAAGCTAACAGGATTGTTTCTTTCTGCAGGAGCCACACAATATGTGTTATCAGTGAAAGAGAGAATCTCTTCTGAAATGTCTACAGGCTGCAGACAACTTTCTAGAGCAAAACCTCCATTGTTCAAATCACTTTCTGGTTCCTCTGGATTTTGTTCCTCTGGTTGTTCATCACAGGATTGCATATTAACATCTTGTTCACTTTCAGACTCTGTTTCACTCAAAAGGGCATCTTTTTCATACAGGGAGTGCAGAATTATTAAGCAAGTTGTATTTTTGAGGAATAATTTTATTATTGAACAACAACCATGTTCTCAATGAACCCAAAAAACTCATTAATATCAAAGCTGAATGTTTTTGGAAGTAGTTTTTAGTTTGTTTTTAGTTTTAGCTATTTTAGGGGGATATCTGTGTGTGCAGGTGACTATTACTGTGCATAATTATTAGGCAACTTAACAAAAACAAATATATACCCATTTCAATTATTTATTTTTACCAGTGAAACCAATATAACATCTCCACATTCACAAATATACATTTCTGACATTCAAAACAAAACAAAAACAAATCAGCGACCAATATAGCCACCTTTCTTTGCAAGGACACTCAAAAGCCTGCCATCCATGGATTCTGTCAGTGTTTTGATCTGTTCACCATCAACATTGCGTGCAGCAGCAACCACAGCCTCCCAGACACTGTTCAGAGAGGTGTACTGTTTTCCCTCTTGTAAATCTCACATTTGATGATGGACCACAGGTTCTCAATGGGGTTCAGATCAGGTGAACAAGGAGGCCATGTCATTAGTTTTTCTTCTTTTATACCCTTTCTTGCCAGCCACGCTGTGGAGTACTTGGACGCGTGTGATGGAGCATTGTCCTGCATGAAAATCATGTTTTTCTTGAAGAATGCAGACTTCTTCCTGTACCACTGCTTGAAGAAGGTGTCTTCCAGAAACTGGCAGTAGGACTGGGAGTTGAGTTTGACTCCATCCTCAACCCGAAAAGGCCCCACAAGCTCATCTTTGATGATACCAGCCCAAACCAGTACTCCACCTCCACCTTGCTGGCGTCTGAGTCGGACTGGAGCTCTCTGCCCTTTACCAATCCAGCCACGGGCCCATCCATCTGGCCCATCAAGACTCACTCTCATTTCATCAGTCCATAAAACCTTAGAAAAATCAGTCTTGAGATATTTCTTGGCCCAGTCTTGACGTTTCAGCTTGTGTGTCTTGTTCAGTGGTGGTCGTCTTTCAGCCTTTCTTACCTTGGCCATATCTCTGAGTATTGCACACCTTGTGCTTTTGGGCACTCCAGTGATGTTGCAGCTCTGAAATATGGCCAAACTGGTGGCAAGTGGCATCTTGGCAGCTGCACGCTTGACTTTTCTCAGTTCATGGGCAGTTATTTTGCGCCTTGGTTTTTCCACACGCTTCTTGCGACCCTGTTGACTATTTTGAATGAAACGCTTGATTGTTCGATGATCACGCTTCAGAAGCTTTGCAATTTTAAGACTGCTGCATCCCTCTGCAAGATATCTCACTATTTTTGACTTTTCTGAGCCTGTCAAGTCCTTCTTTTGACCCATTTTGCCAAAGGAAAGGAAGTTGCCTAATAATTATGCACACCTGATATAGGGTGTTGATGTCATTAGACCACACCCTTCTCATTACAGAGATGCACATCACCTAATATGCTTAATTGGTAGTAGGCTTTCGAGCCTATACAGCTTGGAGTAAGACAACATGCATGAAGAGGATGATGTGGACAAAATACTCATTTGCCTAATAATTCTGCACTCCCTGTAGTTGTCAATTTCCATTAAATCTGCTTCATCATAATCATCACTTGCCATGCTGGCTTCATCACTGCTGTCATCATCAGGTAACGTTGGATCACAAAGCAATGCATCATCTCTGATAACAATATCTGTGTACTGTGGGTGAATTTGTTTGAGTTTACGCAGGGCTTGGATCAGTTTAGACCAGGTGACTGTCTGGAACAGCTGATGGCCTTTGTAGCACAGTCGTCTTTTAAGCTTGATCCTCATTATCTGTGATTGGTTTCTGAGCCTCGGTAAACAGTCAACTGTTTGTTGGACTTGAGATGGTACACACACCACATTACCACGTATGAGTCTTTGTCTGCCCTTTGGAAGTGGAATAATCTTTGCAAATGGTATGCATTTGGCAATCAGATGTCTCTCCAGAATGTTGAGATCACACAGTTCAGCTGGAATATCCTGCAGTTCTAAACCATTGACAGCAGCAAGCCTGGGCATGCATCCACTTTTGAGGGAACTGTGACACGTGTGACAGATATACTCCTTTTTTCTCTCAACAGGAAAGCTGCAGTGATCATTACATGCTTCATTACACACATGAACAAATTTACCAGTTAGACACTGCTGAGCTACAGTTTGGTGTTTTGAGTAATTGTTTCTTTTGCAGATTTTCACCTGATTAGGAAAATAAGCTTTTAGACACACAGTACAAACATAGGATGGTGCTGATTTAATGTTTGATCTGAAACGAGATATGGCCTCATTCATTAAACTGTTATCTGGATGACACTGTAAACTTTCAGCTGGTCGATGCATCTGACGATATTTTCTTTTTATTTTCATTGCACATCTGAAATTATGCATCTGTCTAAAAGAAAAACCGTTCCAATATTTGACTCTCATTCGTTCTCTCATATTGTCCTTGTGTTGCTGCTGAAATTGTTTCTCTTCTCCATAACGTTTAGTGACGTAAGATCGTTTTTTCTGTCTAAATTCTTCACTTTCTTTATATAGGTTAGAAACATATGACCTCATGTAAGCTTTATGTTTCTCTCTGAATTCAGCACAAGTTCTGTATATTCTTCTAATATGTTCCTTCTGCTTTTCTCGGAACATGGGAGATTCTCTGTATGTTCTTCTTATTCGTTCCTTCTGCTTTTCTTGGAACATGGGAGATTCTCTGTATGTTCTTCTTATTCGTTCCTTCTGCTTTTCTTGGAACATGGGAGATTCTCTGTATGTTCTTCTTATTCGTTCCTTCTGCTTTTCTTTGAATAAAGGAGATTGTCTATAAGATTCTTTATATGTTTTTCTCATACGTTCCTTCTGCTTTTCTCGGAAAATGGGAGATTCTCTATATGTTCTTGTTATACGTTCTTTCTGCTTTTCTCGGAATAAGGAATCTTCTTTATACATCCTTATGACACGTTCTCTTTTTCTCTCTCTAATTTTAGCACTATCTCTATAGATTTTTCTCAAATGTTCTCTCGGTTTCTCTCTATATGTAGCATTGAGTTTATACAGATTATTTTTGTACACACTCTTTTTCTTACTGTGATCAGAATCATGAGACTTTCTACTAGAATCTTTTTTCTTTGCCTTAAAGCTTTCATCAAAAGTGTATGTCTGACTTTCTTTCTTTTTCTGATTTTCCTTTCTCTGTGGTAGTTTTTCTTGGACCAATAGTCGTCTCCTAATCTTTCTCCTTTCCTGTTTATTACGCTTCAACAGTTTATGTGAGAGTTCCTCTGTTGTCTCAGTTAAACAGGAGGCAGTGTTTAAATCATTCTGAGGAACAGATTCTTTTGTTACCCGAGTGTCTCTTACAGAAGATGCAGAGGTTTCTATTTCTAAATAATCAGAAAGACGATTGTTCAGCTCAGCAGCTGGCTCATTTGAATAATCCACTCTGGATGACATCACTTCAGTGGCTAAAGTGTCGGTCACAGTTTTCTGTGTCTGCTCAGTGGATTTTGGGGTTTCAAATTCAGGTTCATTTAAAGCTGGTGCTGGAACAGTTGTAGCTGTTTGTCTGTTTTCATCAGCATCTCTTTGGTTAGCTGCGTTTTCACCGTGAAACTCAATGGGCTGTAGTTCATAAGTGCAGGTTGGCGCGATGCTAAGCATTCGGTACAAGCGTTTGAGCCTGTCAATCATGTCGTTAAGACGTGTGAATTTCAACATAACTGCAGTTCCACCACTTACAGCTAGCGACAATGGCATTCCTGTAGACTTACGTGGGTGAGGGTCAAAATATGCGTATTCACCTGAAGTCAGTCTGCAAACTGCGATGACTGTTCCTCCCATGACTAGCAAAGCGTAGCGAACCGCTGAAGCCAAACACTGTAGTCCCTGTTCAAGGCTCGGAAGGTGATCTGTACCATCAAATGTGCCATAATGAGCAAACTGAGACATGTCCACTTGATACTTGTGTGTGCGGCTGGTGACCACTGAGGGAAGCTCATCACAGGCTAGAAACACGCTGTTCACAAACCTCTTTCTGGCATCTGAATACATGGCATGGCCTTTGTCCAACACACGGTTTAGATCTGCTCTGGTAATGAATTCATCCTCGTGTAAGAATGACAGGAAAACCAAACTGTTAGCCATGCATTGCTGATTCCTGTACTTTCCATACTTAGCAGAGGCCTGGCTTCGGGATGCACAGATGCTACTCACTCGTGGACGAGTTTCACTGTTTGTAACCTGTACATGAGACGGTCCTGGAGCTTCTCCATCATGCTGCGTTTGCACAGTTACCTGGGGTTCAGTCTGAATTACCTGCTGTACTGTAGCATCTGGCACACGTGCTGAGCAAACACCTCGCTTTACCACATCTGCATAAGACACTGCGGCTGTCTGAGCACTGCTCTGCACTTCTGGGCTGGGAATAGTTGTAACAGACACCTTTACCTGCTCACCGCTCTGAGAAACATTTACCTGTTGATGACTTTCACTGTTTGTAACCTGTACATGAGACGGTCCTGGAGCTTCTTTCTGCTTTTGCCATCTAAGCTTCTGGGACTGCGACCTTTGTACTTCAACAAAATGCCAAGAAAAAGTCAAACTGGACCTTATATGTATTTATACACAAATGTAAACAGAAGTCAACCTGTAAACACTGAAAAACTAATGACTTTAATGACTATTAAATCAGAGATTTATCAGAATTGATGTAAAAGGCTGACTTAAATACAAACTCAATATAAAAGTTATTTAAAGTTCTTTGAAAACACTTTGGTCTGTTTTATTGTAACTTTTTCAAAAACTGTATATTATTACTTATATTTTTTTTAACCAGACTGGATAACAAATAGGTCTATACTTCTGTAAAGTAATATGCAGAATAAATCTCAACAATCAATCAACAGGCTATAATAAAACTCTTAGCTTTTAAGTAGACTGTGTAAATCTTTCAGATATTTAAAATTTAAAGCAAATATAAGGAGCTGTGATGGTGTGGTGATCAGATGACAGGTGATGGGGATTCTTCAGCTGGATGTTCTGCAGCAGCCAGGAAACAGGAAGTCTGGGTTCTCAGGAGAGCCTCTAGATGACAACTGTAATTGAATACTTACACTGAGTGACAAAAAAGGCTTTGTCCTTAAATAATAATAGTATAAACTTGTAGTCAAATGTTATAACCAATGAAACAGACTTGAAAAATGTATTTGAATCAAATTTAATATTTATGTGAATATAAGTCTGAATTACAAAATAACCAGATTATCTTAATACAAATATATCTAAAAAAAGGTGTATATAAGTTTATATAATTGATCAAATTGCACTTGTAAGCCAAACTATCAGTGTTTATTTCAAAGTGTAATGCAAAATTAAAATGACAAATGTAGGGCTCTGTAAGTAGTTTCTACAGTGAGTTCTACTGTACTGTAATTCTACTACTGTATATTCAACTTTTTACTTGTAATTTCCAGCAAAATGAGTGGATATGAAAGTTTAATGACAGGAAAGAAGGAGCCGTGAGAGCGGAGATCTCTCCGAATTCTGAAAACAGATCGATGAAGTTGTGGTAACTTCAATTCCAAAAACTTGGTTTCATCTCAAACTTGGTTTCATCTCAAACTTGGTTTCATCTCAAACTTGGGTTTCAGGCAAACTTGTTTTGCTTTTCAACTCAGGTTCAAGCTTGTCAACTTAGAGCTCGTGGCGGAGAAATGATAGAAGATAGAATGGCTTGTCAAAAAAGATGGAGCAGGGAGAGGGAGAGTGATAGGACAGACTGAATTGCTTGTTAATGGTAGAGGGAGAGGGTTTTCTGCAGCAGGTCACCTGTAAGACAGAAAGAAAGTGGAATTAGACACACTTCCAATAAACCTGGCTTTACCATATTTTTCAGACTATAAGGCACATTTAAAAGCCTTTAATTGTCTCAAAAATAGACAGTTCACCTTATATATGGTTGCGCTTACTGACTTCAAACCAATTCTATGTGGTACACGGCACTCAAAAATCTGTCAACTGTTTTAGTATGTCTTTGGTAAGCTACAAAGCAGCACCACTTGATGTATTGTCGGAGCATGGCTACCATAGTCAGCACCCTCGTAGAGTAATTCGTACTGTGCTTCAACATAATATGGTGTGTGTGTGTTTATAAGGGCCTGGCACCTGTTGAGAGCCATGCTTATGAAGCAGATTTCAAACTGATCAATCCACATTCATCAATACACAAATCCTGAAAAGTGAGTGCATTGTTCTGTATTTTATGTCTTACAACTGAACAATGTTGAGAGTTATTGTAAATGAGTTGAATAAAGTTTGGCTTATCTGTTTTGTTTGGCTTAATGTGCCTTAGAATTTAGTGCGCCTTACAGTCCGAAAAATACAGAACATATATATCATTACACACTGAAGAGTTGTACAGTACATTATTAGATTCAACTGAATGAAAATGTTTAACATATGGTGGTGGAACATTTCTAAGGACATTTTACATTCTATTAACACAATAAAACAAACAGAGTCTGTAAACCAACATGTGGTGCTACAGTAACTTACTGTAAACATTATATGGTCAAGCTAAACCCACACAATGAAGTTAGAGCAGACAGTTTCAGACCACCTGCTTTAAACACTTCACATGCACTCAACTCAAACTTATAACACATCACATGTACCTAAATGCCCAAAGGTCTCAAATTCCCATTTCTGTGTGTACTTACCTGGTACAACAGTATATCATAATGTTTGGGGAGCCGTTAACATAAAAGTAAAAAATAATTTACTCAGTATGACTTTTGGCAAAATGAAAAATTATATAGGGCATGTTTAATACACACTCACCTCAATCTACAATAAAATTAGCATGGCCGACATTAGGGCCTAATTAAAAATGTAGTATGATGATAAGAGAGATCTGTAAGTCTGGAAATGTTTACATAGACTTTTCTAGGATTTGATGACTTTTGATAATCACCAATAGCTGTGCTCACTCACAGCACTAAACTGAATCTCCTATAATGAGAAACATTTCCCAGCACTGCACATCAGACAAACCTTTACTTACCAGACTTGAGACGATCAGATCAGCAGTCTAGAGAAAGGAAACAATACATCAGATCACTGTTTGATGATTCAGACTGCTGAGCCTCTTCACACACAATCCAATTCACTATGACATAAATTAACTAGTAAAATCCTCAATTACTTTAAGGCTTTATGAGCTTACTGTAGTGTAAAGAGGAGATAAATGAACTGCAGCGTCTCAAATGGCATGTGTAATAAAAGCATTCATTACTACAGAAATGCAAAGAATAGCCACCAATATTTGTTGGCACAAGTGCAGGATATACCAAATATTTCCTACACAGAAGCTTTGTGGCTCCAACATTTTCTACCACAAGTCAGTGCTAATAAAGTGTGAACACCAAAACTTTTAAAAATGTTAGATACAAAGTAATTATATAAATCAGAAGCAACAGAAAACCTCATGTCTGACATGAATATGTAAATCTTAAAATACATTTAAATATTAACATGTTACAATAGCAGAGGTGCACCATGTTTTGTAATTAAAATTAAATGTCTTAAAATATTACACTAAAAAGTCCTTTCATTGTACCCGTTGCTATGAATATTTATGAATTTTGCAGTGTACCTTTTTGGCAACCTTTCTATTTAATTTTAAAACACATTATAGTCACTAAATAAGTAATAAACCAATTGGACACACTGGCTGTAATGTACCTAACAATGTCCACTCACACCTCTGGTTCTCTTCGTTTTTATTATTGCTTAACTGTTAAAGCTATTACTTATACCGAGTGAGGCAAAATACTTCTACAGTGTTCTGACTTTAATGTAATACATCAGCAGAATTTGAGAGACAATATAAATCAATACCTGTGCAGCTCTTAAGTGTTTGAGCAACCACTTATACTGACTCTCCTAAAACACTTTCATTGTTTTGTCTGCTACTTAAATCCACAAACATAAGGAGAAAATGAACCACCGTATAAAGACATCTGACATTTAACTATGTTTGGATTTGATAAGCCATAAGAAATTTAAACCATACATAAATGGGCTATTAAACTTCAGGGACATTTTCAGGGAGAGTCAGAGGGGTCCTGTGTGGGGGCTTTGCTGCTACAGGTCACAAATCCTGTGTTTTTGCCAATCAGTAAATGGAAACATATCACAAAAAGTCAAACTACTGTATGTAAGTTGCCAAATGTGCTTGCCAAATGCCAGGTTCATACTGCTTCAATTACAATCACTGTTTACTTACCAGCAAAGGCAAAACCAAAGATCTCTTTCACTCTGTGTAACAAAAGACAAAGCACAAAAATACAAAATGAGACAACTCAAATCAGCATCAGAGTCAATACTACATAACTCTGTGTAGTCCAAAAGACTCAGTACACTTCTTTATTTACCACAGCAACAAACAACTCACCTGTTTTTTCTACACCTTATTAAATATTACTGTCTTCATTAAGGTAATATGTGGTTTCATCCATTTGTAATAAGCCACACAAGTTTCTCAGTTATGTGATAGCTCTATTAGTTTGGTTCTATTAGATAACACAGTAGATTTCATAAGCAATGATTTGCTACACCTAGCACGGCACACTTTATCAAATTCTGACATCACAATTTCAAAGCATGAGCAATCATAAATGAAAGCTTGGGTGATATAATTGTAGGCTTCAACATTTGAGTTGGCCTGCATTCAAATTCTGCTTCCTAAAAATATTATCACCTGCACACAGTATCATTTAATATGCTGTTGTTTTAAATATCTACATATCATATTTAAAATATTAATGGTGCACTGCTGCATTTTATTTATTTGAAGGTGGCCTTTTTTAGATTTCATTAATTTTTCACAAAGTGAGAAGTTAAACAGAGCTGCAGGTGTAGGTTTTATTTTAAAAAACAACCTGCACAAACAAGTGTTTGTTAAACAGTTCTTAAAATTTAACTAAAAAACTAAAATTGATTAATTAAAAAAAAAAACTTCTTCTTGTTAAGAAATGTTATTATTCTTATATTATATTTTTTTATCCTCACTCTCTCTCTCCCTTCTGTTAATTAACCCACAACACAAACACACACCGGCACAGGCACGTGAATCTTTTTCTCCCGGCCTAAAGTCAGAGGCGGTAAAATGGCTCCTTTAAAGTTGCCGACCCTGCTGCTTCAGCAGCTAATCAGTGGTTCTAAAATGGCGGCTCATTACCTTATAACCTAAAGAATGAGGCCGTTTTAACTGACTGATTTATGAAGAGGAGAACTACCTTCAGCTTCCCTAAGAGACTCAGAAACACTAACACACCGAATGAACCAGATACAACACAATAACTGTATTAAACAATCAAATGAACCATATTAATTTAACACTGGGCCTATAGGAGCTAGGCTAGGCGTTAGCGCTTAGGTTGCTAGGGCTAGCATACCAAACACTCCTTTTAAATACTAAAATTACAACGTTTCACTAAAAAAGCAGCCATTGTGTTACTTTAAGATGACTTATACTTCGACTGGCTTCATAAGTCACTAACAACAACTCGGTAAATCACTCAAACAGTTTATACACATTTAATTTCAGAGAAGAGAGACAGAGAGGCAGCGCTTACCGGCAGGGATCAAGCAGAGAGTGGGCGGAGATTCAGTAGTCAGCCGTAGACGTAAAAAAAGAGGCATTCACGGGTAGTGGGAAACTTCGCCATTACACAAAATTGACATTGAAAACGTGAAAAATATATGTAGATTTAAATATTATTATACTAGATTTTTTTGCAAAAAAAAAAAAAAAACTAGTAGAAATTTAATTCTATAAGTTTAATAAATGTTTCAAACAGGATTCTTTGAATTTGAAATAATGGTTAAAAGACATAAATAAACATAAGGTCATTATGTTAAAATGTACTGTATTATGATAGATTTATATAACTGACTGCAGTAATAAGAACAGTCTTCAGGACAGTAGGAGCTGCAGAGGCTCATCTCACTGCTCTGCAGGACTCAAGATCTTCAGGAGGTCCTTTAACCCCACTGCCATGTTACTTTTTAACTGTGACCCCTGAAATGTTCATTGCACATTTATTTCTTTTTTTCTAAATCATAATGGTTGTAATCATATAAACTCCCCCTTGTGGGACTAATAAAGGTATATCAAATATCAAATACTGACCTAAATGGACTTGCACCCACTTGTTCACCCACATTGCGGTAAAGCTACAGCGTGGACAACTACAGTGAGGTAAAGTTGTGGCTGTCTCCAACAAGACTCTTCAGTGAAAGTTTTAAAGACAACCATCTAAACTATAGCTTTAACAGTTACACTTTCTGAAACCACATGTTAATGTAAAAATCATATTTGTAAGAAAATCGGTTTCATAGAGTGGAAACCTGTTAATACACAAAGACTTGTTCTGAACTATCAGTAATTAGTGCAGGGGTGGCTTTTACACACACACACACAGACACACAACACAGTAACAGAGAGAGAGAGAGAGATACACGCTTCAGCCATAATTTCATAACCATAGGGGCTACAACTGTCATTTTGTTCGGAAGAGATGGGGGAATCCTTAATTGTTATGTATTTAAAATAAAATTATGAATTATTAGAGATATATGACATAGATGATTGGTTGGCTTAGGAGCCAAAAAGGCATCAAAATGCAAATTTTAATGTCCCAGCCCTCAGAAATGATTGGCTGGTTGTGAAGTCATGCAGGTCCTCGTATGTAAATTTGAATATTACAGTGCTCACAGAGGATTAACTCCCTGGGGAGCTGGCAGAAATATATAGAAATACTATGATTACCCAGAAATACTGAATTTAGTTGAAATACTATGTTTTAGCACAAATACTATAAAATGGCAGAAATACCATATCAGAAATATTGTATTTGGTAGAAATATGTTTTAGCAGAAATATTATAGTTAGCACAAATGTTATAAAATAGCAGAAATATTATGATTTAGCAGAAATACTGAAAAGCAGCAGAAAATCTATGATTTAGCACAATAGTAATAACTTGCATAGAAATATGGAAATACAAAATGGAAAGCTGAAGAAAACCTGAATATGGTTAGATTTGTTAGAAAAACTATAACTAATCAGAAATCCTATGTTTTAGAACAAATACTATATTTTGCACAAATCTTATAAAATAGCAGAAATAGTATGATTTAGCAGAAATGCTGTATTTAGCACAAATACTGAAAAGCAGCAGAAATGCTATGACTTAGCACAATAGTAATAATTTAAATAGAAAAATTGAAAAAGCAAAATGGACAGCTGAAAAAATGCTGAACATCATAAGGGTCACTCAAATGTACTTGTTCAATCAAAAAAAATTGGCAAAAAAAGTATAACAGTCACACAATCACAAATATGAGCACATATGGAAACACACATGCACAGAGAGAGACACACACAGGATCAAATTCAGTCATCCAGTCTAAATATATTGAATTAAAATCATACAATAAGATGCTCCATTAAAAACTCTCTCTCGCCCTCTCTTTCTCTCTCTCTTTGTCACACACACACACACACACACACACACACAGGGAGAGAACAGTAAGTTTCTAGGTCAGTCAAGCAGCCTGGGAGCTGCTAAATTTGAATCCACCAATCAGAGAGGCTGTGTACTTTTTCCCGCCAAAACAGGTGCACCTGCAGTGTATTTCTCATAGTGAAGACACCCCTCAAACAAATGGCTATAATTTCCTAACCATAGGGGCTACAACGGTCATTCTTACACCGTTTTGTTCAGAAGACATGGGGGAATCTTCAGGTGTTGATAATTTATCATTAAAATATGAATTATTGAAGATATTTGACTTGTAATGCACCATAACTGAGTAGAGGCAAAGCGAAAACTGCCTTGACTTGCCCTCAAACAACGCTTTCTAACTCTAAATCTATTTGGAGTATAGATATCATTCTTTCACCGTAAGAGACAGCAGGCTTTGGTAAACAGTCATGGAAATTTTCAGGTCTCTGTGGAAATCTATCAAAAAGATATGACGAGAGAATAAAGTGCCTCATTTCCAGAGTTTGAAATCTGAAGAAATCTGAGCGAGGGACAAATTTCATACCCTCAAACAAACCCAATTCATGGCCAAATGGTAATAGATGAGAAAAAAATTCTTGAATTGTGAGCGTCAGGAGTGTCTGAAGATATATTGGCACAAGCCTCATGTCTTAACTTCGCTTCGTTTGGGAGATATGACGATTCGAAAATGCCTCTCATTAGAGAAATCCAGCGGTGATTTTGAACAAACTCTCCATTGACTTTCTATGGGGATTTTTGAGACTTTGTGTTGCTCTGAGGAGATTTGCCAAAATTCTGTAAATCCCACAACCTTGATAGTGACATTTTCTGAAAGCCAGCAAAAATACCTACGTTTTGATGTATAATTTGTGGGGGTTGAGTGGAGATTGAGGGAGTAGAAAGAAGTTGTTCAGATATGAAGAGAAAATTCAGAACAGACCAGCGCACACTCTGAGTTAATTGCATAGCAACCATAGCAACACATGTATTTTCTGAAAAATCACAATTTTGCAACTGAAAACTTAAAGAGAGATAAGCGTAAAACGGTAGGAGATCTGAAAAAGCTGAATCAGACAGGAATAGCCCAATACTTTGAGAACATTTTAAAGTTTGAATGGAGTTTCTAGGTGAAAGTATGGGGAAGTAGTTAAGTTTCAAAACCAAGCAAGTTTTAGCAGAATTGTGGAAGTTTTCCATTCATTTCAATGGGACAAATTAAAGGAAAAAAGTGTAATATTTTAAAAAGTATAATAGTAATAAACACCAAAAGTCATAGCACACATTAGCAGAAATAGCAGAACAGATTAGAGTTTGAACGGTGAAAATCGGCTGAAAACTGAGGGAGTAGTTAATCGGCAAAGAACGGAGCAACTAGAGGAATAATAAAGATAAAGAATAACTAGAAAAATTTGCATTTCCTGCGAAAATGCTGTGTGGATGCCGGAACGCTGAAGCCGTCTGCTGAAAATGACTGAAAAAGATGAAAAGCTGCAAAAATTGTATGGCAGTAAAGAAACTGAAAAATTATGCTGAAAACAAGTGAAAAAATAGAAACTTTTGCTGAAAAGAGGTGAAAAGGCAAAAATTCTGCTTCAAAGGGGTACAGAAGTTCAAATTTGTACTGAAAAGAGGAGAGGTGAAAAGGTTTCCTCTGAAATGAGCAGAAGATACTGAGATTTGTATTGATAAGAGGTGAAAGGCTGAAAATTCTGCTTAAAATAGGTGAATCAGCAGAATTTCTACTGAAAAGAGGTAAAGAAGTAGAACGTTGCACTGAAAACAGGTGAATCAGCAGAATGTCTGCTAAAAAAGACATTTCTGTTGAAAACACCTGAAAAAGCTGGAATTTGTGCTGAAAAGGGGTGAAAAAACTCACAATTCTGCTGAAATGGGGTGAAGAAGAGGTGTTGGGCTGTTGAGAAGAGTTAAATAAGTTGAACTGATATGTTTGGGTACAAATACTATGATTTGGCAATAATACTGCGTTTTAGCACAACTCCTGAGATTTGATTGAAATACTATGATTTAGAAGAAATATTATAACATTGTACAAATACAATATTTTGGCACAAATACTATGATTTGGCAGAAATACTATTATTTAGTAGAAATACTATGATTTACCAGAAGTACAATGTTTCTGCAAAAATAGTATAATTTTGAAGAAATACTATGCCTTAGTAGTAATACTATAATATCAGAGATATATGATGATTTTGCAGACATTCTGGTTTTACACAAATACTATAATGTGGCAGAAATACTATGCTTTAGCACAAATACTATGATTTGCTATAAATACTATGATTTGGCACATATACTGTATTCAGCAGATATACTATAACAAAATAGAGAGTCTATGACTTAGTAATAATACTATAACATAATAGATATACTATGATTTTGCAGACAGTCTATGTTTTTTGCACAACTAGCACAATGTGGCAGAAATACTATGATTTGGCACAAGTACTATGATTTAGTAGAAATACTCTTTTGGCACAAATACTATGTTTCAGTACAAATACTATGATTTGGCAATAATACTGCGTTTCAGCACAACTACTGAGATTTGATTGAAATACTATGATTTAGAAGAAATACTATGATTTCATACAAATACTATGTTTTGGTTCGAATACTATGATTTGCAAAAAATAGTATGATTTGCACAAGTACCATGATTTAGTACAAATACTACGAATTGGCAGAAATACTGTGACTTAGTAGTAACACTTTAACATAACAGATATACTGTGATTTTGCAGACATAGTATGTTTTTGCACAATTACTACGATTTTGCTCAAATACTATGAAATTGCAGTAATACTATGATTTTGAAGGAATACTATGATTTGGTAGAAATACTATGCCAAATCGTAGTAATACTATAACATAACAGATATACTGTGATTTTGCATAAGTATGTTTTTTTCACAAATACTACTATTGGGCAGAAATACTACGTTTTAGCACAAATACTATGATTTGCTATAAATACTATGATTTGGCACATATACTATATTCAGCAGATATATTATAACATAACAGAAATTCTACGACTTAGTAGTAATACTATAACATAACAGATATTTTACTTGGGCACAAATAATATAACTTGGCACAAATACCATGATTTGGCAAAAAAATACCATGATTTGGCAGAAATACTATGATAGGGTATGAATACTATGAATAGGCACAAGTACTATGATTTAGTACAAATACTATGATTTGACAGAAATACTATGCCTTAGTAGTAATACTATAACATAAAAGATATACTGTGATTTTGCAGACATAATATGTTTTTGCACAAATACTACGATTTTGCTCAAATACTATGAAATTGCAGTAATACAATGATTTTGAAGGAATACTATGATTTGGTAGAAATACTATGCCTTAGTAGTAATACTATAACATAACAGATATACTGTGATTTTGCATAAGTATGTTTTTGCACAAATACTACAATTGGGCAGAAATACTATGTTTTAGCACAAATAGTATGATTTGCTATAAATACTATGATTTGGCACACATACTATATTCAGCAGATATACTATAACATAACCGAAATTCTACGACTTAGTAGTAATTCTATAACATAATAGAAATTTTAATTGGGCACAGATACTATAATTTGGCACAAATACCATGATTTGGCAGAAAAATACCATGATTTGACACGAATATGATGATATGGCAGAAATAATACGATTGGGTACAAGTACTATGAATAGCCACAAGTACTATGATTTAGTACAAATACTATGATTTGGCAGAAATACTATGATTTAGCAGAAATACTATGTTGTAACATAACTAATATCTTTTGACAGAAATTTCTGCTAAAAGGTACTACTTCTGCTTTTTAGCAGAAATACTGTAATTTGGCATAAATACTATGATTCGAGATAAATACTATGATTTGGCAGATATACTGTAATCAGCACATATACTATAACATGACAGAAATTCCTCCACTTATTAGTAATACTATAACATAACAGAAATGTTATGTTTTGGTACAAAAATCATGATTTGGCAAAAATACTATGATTTAGCAGAAATACTATGATTGAGCAGAAGTACTAAGATGTAGTAGGAGTACTTTGATTTAACAGAAATACTATTATGGAGGAGTAATACTTTAACATGGGAGAAATATTGGAGGAGTAATACTTTAACATGGGAGAAATATTGATACAGACACACAAACATACACATACACAGAGCGCAAAGTGTACAGGGCTGTTAAGAGTCTGAGCTTGGTATATCTAGGTCAGCTAAATTGGCTGCACCTGCTGTAATCAGATTTTGAAGGAATACTATATATAGGTAGAAATACTATGCCTTAGTAGTAATACTATAACATAACAGATATACTGTGGTTTAGCAGACAATATGTTTTTGCAAAAATAATACGATTTCGCTCAAATACTATAAAATTGCAGTGATACTATTATTTTGAAGGAATACTATGATTTGGTAGAAATACTATGCCTTAGTAGTAATACTATAACATAACAGATATACTGTGGTTTAGCAGACATAGTATGTTTTTGCACAAATACTACGATTTTGCTCAAATACTATGAAATTGCAGTAATACTTTGATTTTGAAGGAATACTATATATAGGTAGAAATACTATGCCTTAGTAGTAATACTATAACATAGCAGATATAATGTGATTTTGCAGACATAGTATGTTTTTGCACAAATACTACGATTTTGCTCAAATACTATGAAATTGCAGTAATACTATGATTTTGAAGGAATACTATGATTTGGTAGAAATACTACGCCTTAGTACTAATACTATAACATAGCAGTTATAATGTGATTTTGCAGACATAGTATGTTTTTGCACAAATACCACGATTTCGCTCAAATACTATGAAATTGCAGTAATACTATGATTTTGAAGGAATACTATGATTTCGTAGAAATACTATGCCTTAGTAGTAATACCATAACACAACAGATATACTATGATTTTGCAGACATGCTATGTTTTTGCACAAATACTAAAAATTGGCAGAAATACTATATTTGGGCACAAATACTATGATTTGCTATAAATACTATGATTTGGCACATATACTATAATCAGCAGATATAGTGTAACATAACAAAAATTCTACGACTTAGTAGTAATACTATAACATAAGAGAAATTTTAATTGGACAAAAATAACATGATTTGGCACAAATATCATGATTTGGGCAAAAAAATACCATGATTTGGCACAAATACGATGATATGGCAGAAATACTATGATTTGGGATAAATACTATGATTTGGCAGATACACTATATTCAGCAAATATACTATAACATAACACACATTCCTCCACTTAGTAGTAATACTATATCATAAAATAAATATTATGGTTTTGCCCCAAAACCATGATTTGGCACAAACACCATGATTTTTCAAAAATACTATGATTTAGCAGAAATACTATGATTGAGCAGAAGTACTAAGATGTAGTAGAAGTACTTTGATGTAGCACAAATACTATTATAGAGGAGTAATACTTTAACATGGGAGAAATATTGATACTCACACACACATACACAGAGAGCAAAGTGTACAGGGGCTGTTGAGAGTCTGGGCTTGGTATATCTAGGTCAGCTAAATTAGCTGCACCTGCTGTATTCAGCACTTACACACACAGACACAGAGACAGCTATGAGTTTTCTGCAGTGTATTTCTCACATTCAGGATTCCCCTCGAACAAATGGCCATAATTTCCTAACCGTAGGAGCTAGAACGGTCATTCTGACACCGTTTTGTTCAGAAGAGATGGGGGAATCTGCAGGTCTTCATAATTCAGAGATAAAATATAAATTATTGAAGATATATGACTTGTAACACACTGTAACTGAGTAGAGGCAAAGCAAAACTGCCTTGACTTGCCCTCAAACAACGTTTTGTAACTCTAAATCTATATGGAGCATCAAAATCATTTTTTCACCGTAAGAAACAGCAGGCTTTGGTGAACAGTCATGGGAATTTTCAGGTCTCTGTGGAAATCCATCAAAAATATGATGAGAGAAAAAAAGTGCCTCATTTCCAGAGTTTGAAATCTGAAGAGATCTGAGCAAGGCACCAATTTCCTACCCTCAAACAAATGTAACTGATGGCCAAACGGTAATAGGTGAGAAAAAAATTCTTGAATTGTGAGCATCAGGGGTGTCTGAAGATATATTGGCACAAGCGTCATGTCTCAACTTTGTTTGGTTAAAGAGATATGACGATTTAAAATGCCTCTCATTAGAGAATTCCAGCGCTGATTTTAAACAAACTCTCCATTGACTCTCTATGGAGAGTTTTCAGACTTTGTGTTGCTCTGAGGAGATTTGCCAAAATTCTGTAACGCCCACAACAATGATAGTGACATTTTCTGAAAGCCAGCAAAAATACCTACGTTTTGATGTATAATTTGTGGAGATTGAGTGGAAATTGAGCGAGTTGCAAGAAGTTGTTCAGACATGAAGAGAAAATTCAGAACGGACCAGCCCTCACTCTGAGTTAATTGCATAGCAACCATAACAACGCATGTATTTTCTGAAAAATCACAATTTTGCAACTGAAAACTTAAAGAGGTATAAAATTAAAACGGTAGAAGATCTGAAAAAGCTGAATCAGACAGGAATAGCCCAATAATCTGAGAACATTTTAAAGTTTGAATGGAGTTTCTAGGCGAAAGTATGAGGATGTAGTTAAGTTTCAAAAACAAGCAAGTTTTAGCAGAATTGTGGAAGTTTCCCATTCATTTCAATAGGACAAATTAAAGGAAAAAAGTGTAATATTTTAAAAAGTATAAGAGTAATAAACACCAAAAGTCATAGCAGTCATTAGCAGAAAGAGCAGAACAGTTTAGAGTTTGAACGGAGAAAATCGGCTGAAAACTGACAGAGTAGTTAAACGGCGAAGAATGGAGCAACTAGAAGAATAATAAAGTATAAAGATAAAGAATAAAGAGAAACAGGAACTCAATAGTGTGGAAGCCCTTTGAGGGCATCCACACAACTAGAAAAATTTGCATTTCCTGCGAAAATGCTGTGTGGATGCCTTAACGCTGAAGCTGTCTGCTGAAAAGCTGAAAAAGCTGAAAAGTTGCAAAAAGTTGTATGGTGGTGAAAAAAAACATGTCGCCCTGAGCAGGATTCGAACCTGGTCCTCCTGGTGTCAAGGCAGCTACTCATCTCACTGAGCTAAACTCATTCTCTCAAGTAGAGGAGGAGAGACCGACAATTCTGCTGAAATGAGCAGAAGCTGCTGAGAATTGTGCTGAGAAGAGGTGAAAAGGCTGAAAATTTTGCAGAAAAGAGGTAAATCAGCAGAATTTCTGCAGAAAAGAGGCAGAACAAAAGAGAAAACTGAAAACAGGTTTTGCCATGACCGGGATTTGAACCTGACCGTTCTCATCTCAAGGCAGCTGCTCATCTCACTGAACCAAACTCTTTCTCTCAAAAAAAGAGATGGAGAAACTGACAATTTTGCTAAATGAGCAGAAGCTGCTGAGAATTGTGCTGAGAAGAAGTGAAAAGGCTGAAAATTTTGCAGAAAAGAGGTGAATCAGCAGAATTTCTGCAGAAAAGAGCCAAAGAAGCAGAAACTTGCGCTGAAAAGAGATGAATCAGCAGAATTTCTGCTCAAAGGCGGCTATTCATTTCCCTGAGCCAAAGTCATTCTTACAAAGAAGAGGTGGAGAGACGGACAATTCTGCTGAAATGAGCAGAAGCTGCTGACAATTGTGCTGATAAGAGGTGAAAAGGCTGAAAATTTTGCAGAAAAGAGGTGAATCAGCAGAATTTCTGCAGAAAAGAGCCAAAGAAGCAGAAACTTGCGCTGAAAAGAGATGAATCAGCAGAGTTTCTGCTCAAAAGAGTTGTCTTTTTCTGAATACAGCCAAAAAGCTGGAATTTGTGCTGAAAAGGGGTGAAAAAATGAAAATTTTGCTGAAAAGGGGTGAAGAAGCTGAAGAAGCTAAAGTATACTAAATCAAAGTATTTGTGCCAAAACATAGTGTTTCTGCCATATTGTGGTACTACTACATTACAACATGAATACGGATTAAAGAAACTGGCAACAAATTCCTCCACTACAAAGCAGTCTGATACCACTTCTTTGCAGTGTTCACGTTTACTAAGGCACTACCCAAAAGGCGCCACAAGAGGGCACTCCAACACAAGAGATGAGGTGAATGAGCAGAATTTCTGCTGAAAAGAGGCAGAAGGTTCTGTATGTAGAAAAAGAAACACTGTTGAACCATGTGTGAAATAAATAAAGAAATGAAATGAAAGAACAACCTGGTTCTGCTCTAATTCACCAATCAGAGGTACTGCCTCAGTCTGCTTCATCAGGCTGTGTACTTGTTTCTGCCATGGAGCGTTAACAAGAATCTGAGGTCCATATTAGAAAAGCTGCTAAAATCATAAAACTTTGCAGAATTGTAATAAATTAGCAATATAAATTACAGGTCTGTGATAGTGTATAAATTTGTAGTGAAAAAAAAAAACCATGTGGACCAAGGTGGGATTGAACCCACGACCTTTGGGCTGCAGACCCGTGTCATTACCAAATGCGCCACCGGCAAAGAGAGCCAGTGCCTGGAAAACAGGGAGATGAGCAGTCAGAATTAGATCGCAGTGAGAGGCGTGAAGCGCCGTTTTCTGGAGTTACAAAACGTCGTGTAACTCAAAAACTAGGTGGGATAGAAGCACAATTCCTTTACTGGGTGAATCAGCAGAATTTCATGAACTTTGACTGCGATAGCTCTTT
Source organism: Oreochromis aureus (assembly GCF_013358895.1). Classification (NCBI taxonomy): domain Eukaryota; kingdom Metazoa; phylum Chordata; class Actinopteri; order Cichliformes; family Cichlidae; genus Oreochromis; species Oreochromis aureus. Next base: position 52,771,407 of record NC_052944.1, on the reverse strand, counting down.
GTACCTCCGTCGCGGAGATATGACGAGAGAAGAAACGGCTTCATTTTAAGAGTTTGAAAACAAACGTAATTTATGGCTCAAGAGTTTGAAAACAAACGTAATTTATGGCTCAACAGTAAGATGACAGTAAAACTGCTCCAACCGTGAGTGTCAGCAGTGTCTGAAGATGAATTGGCACAAGCCTCTCATCTTAACTTTCCTTTATTAAAATTATTGTGGCATGCAGATGAATCTTGCAAAGAAGCTCACAGGGACAGATTGAGCCTGTATTTCCACCCCAAGCTGGTAGGGGGAGTTTTTTATTGAACATACTTGCTTGTGTCACAATGTGCTTCAAGGGTCAATAACAGCATAACAGAACTCACTTATGGTACTGCATTCTTCCTATAAAACAATAACTGTCAGTGACTTTGTACCATAGTATAAACACAACATTCAAGACAACAGTTAAAAGTAACGTAACCATAAACAATGAAACAAGAACATCTCAAATGCAGCACATGTCCCAAGGCATGATGGGAGAGAACTAGCTGTTCCCCAACACGCCACATTATTTATGATTTATGATTTGGCAGAAACACTGGGACTTGGTATAAATACTATGACTTACATGAAATACTTTGACTTAGCAGAAATTCTGTAATCTAGCAAAAAGCACTTCAGCATAGCAGAAATTCTATGATTGAGCAGAATTACTAGGATTTAGCACAAACACTATGATTTGTCTAAAAAAAAAAACCCTTTATTTTGCAGTTATATTGTGATTTGGCAGAAATACTATGCTTTGGAACAAATACCAAGATTTGGCAGAAATACTATGAGCAGTAATAATATAACATAGCAGAAATACTGTTATTTTGTGGAAATACTATGCTTTGGCACAAATACCATGATTTGGCCAAAATACTATGATTTAGCAGAAATACTAAGATGTAGTAGAAGTACTTTGATTTAACAGAAATACTATTATGGAGGAGTAATACTTTAACATGGGAGAAATATTGATACAGACACACAAACATACACATACACAGAGCGTAAAGGGAACAGTGGCTGTTAAGAGTCTGGGCTTGGTATATCTAGGTCAGTTAAATTAGCTGCACCTGCTGTAATCAGCCCTTACACACACAGACACAGAGAGGTATAAGTTTTCTGCAGTGTATTTCTTACATTCACATTCAGGATTCCCCTCGAACCTCCTGGCCTCAAGGCAGCTACTCATCTCACTGAGCCAAACTCATTCTCACAAAAAAGAGGTAGATAGACTGACAATTGTGCTGAAATTATCAGAAGCTGCTGAGAACTGTGCTGATAAGAGGCAAAAGGATGAAAATTTTGCAGAAAAGAGGTGAATCAGCAGAATTTCTGCAGAAAAGAGGCAAAGAAGCAGAACCTTGCGCTGAAAAGAGGTGAATCAGCAGAGTTTCTGCTGAAAAGAGGTTTTTTTTTTCTGAAAACCGCCAAAAAAGCTGGAATTTGTGCTGAAAAGGGGTGAAAAAAATGAAAATTTTGCTGAAAAGGGGTGAAGAAGCTAAAGTATACCAAATCAAAGTATTTGTGCCAAAACATGGTATTTCTGCCATATTGTGGTATTTATGCGCCACAAAAGTTACTACATTACAACATGAATACGGATTAAAGATGAAAGAAACTGGCAACAAATTCCTCCACTACAAACCAGTCTGATACCACTTCTTTGCAGTGTTTACTAAGGCACTACCCAAAAGGCGCCACAAGAGGGCACTCCAACACAAGAGATGACCTATGTACACTGATGCACTTAGTAACAGTCAGCCTCCTACTTAGCCACTACGTAATACAGCGATATTACAGTGTACAAATTCACATAAATTTGCAGGGGACCAAACAAAGCAGGAACAAGCCCAAAACAATCAAATAACTGTGCTGCCATAGCTATCGCTAACTAGCACATACGCTAAAGGTAACTAAAACCAATACACACAAGTAGCAGGGTAAACATCTTAAGCATGGAACATTAACTCACGTTTATGTGACACACACCATCCCCAACAAATACAGGATGGGCTATTTGCTCCCCTTCCCAGCAGCTCTCTCCTCAATCGTTAGCACAGGAACGAAGGAAGACCATCTAGCTCAGAAGTCCCATGAATTCCCTCACTGCTCAGAGGCTGCTGGGTAATGTAGCTCACACTAACACAGGTTTTTCTACAAGCACAAATACTATAACATAGCAGAAATACTGTGATTTTGTTGAAATACTATGCTTTAGGACAAATACTATGATTTGGCAGAAATACTATGTTTTAGGACATATACTATGATTTGGCTCAAATACTATGATATAGCAGCAATACTATGTTTTGGTACAAATGCTGCGCTTAGGCACAAATATTATGATTTGGTGGACACTATGATTTAGCAGAGATAATATGATTTGGCAGAAATAGTAAACTTTGGCACAAATACTATAATTGAGTGCAAGTACTTTAAGATAACAGAAATACTATGATTTAGCAGAAATACAATGTCTTTGCAGAAACACTGTAATTTCACTCAAATACTTTGAAATAGCCGTAATCCTATGATTTGGCAGAACATAACAGAAATTCTACGACTTAGTAGTAATACTATAACATAACAGAAATATTAATTGGGCACAAATACTATAATTTGGCACAAGTACCATGTTTTAGCAAAATCCATAATTTGGCACAAATACTATGATTTGGCAGACACTATGATTTAGCAGAGATAATATCATTTGGCAGAAATACTAAACTTTGGCACAAATACAATAATTGAGTACTTTAAGATGAGAGAAATACTATGATTTTGCAGAAATACAATGTTTTTGCAGAAACACTGTAATTTCACTCAAATACTATGAAATAGCAGTAATACTATGATTTGGCAGAAATACTATGTTTCAGTACAAATACTATGACAAAGCAGAAATACTATGACTTAGAAGTAATACTATAACAAAAGGGATTCCTCAAAATACTATGAAATTGCAGTAATTCTATGATTTGGCAGAAATACTGTACTTCATACAAATACAATGCTTTGGTACAAATACTATATTTTGATTTCAATGCTATGATTTGGCACGAGTAGTATGATTTAGTACAAATACTACGAATTGGCAGAAATACTGTGACTTAGTAGTAATACTATAACATAACAGATATACTATGATTTTGCAGACAGTCTATGTTTTTGCACAACTAGCACAATATGGCAGAAATACTATGATTTGGCACAAGTACTATGATTTAGTACAAATACTCTTATTGGCACAAATACTATGTTTCAGTACAAATACTACGATTTGGCAATAATACTGGGTTTTAGCACAACTACTGAGATTTGGGTGAAATACTATGATTTAGAAGAAATACTATGACTTCGTACAAATACAATGTTTTGGTTCAAATAATATGATTTGCAAAAATACTATGATTTGGTACAAGTACCATGATTTAGTACAAATACTACAATTTCGCTCAAATACTATGAAATTGCAGTGATACTATGATTTTGAAGGAATACTATGATTTGGTAGAAATACTATGCCTTAGTAGTAATACTATAACATAGCAGATATAATGTGATTTTGCAGACATAGTATGGTTTTGCACAAATACTACGATTTCGCTCAAATACTATGGAATTGCAGTAATACTATGATTTGGAATACTATGATTTGGTAGGAATACTATGCCTTAGTAGTAATACTATAACATAACAGATATACTATGATTTTGCAGAAATTCTATGTTTTTGCACAAATACTACAACAACTACTACTACAAATACTACAAGAAATATTTGGGCAGTAATACTATGATTTGCTATAAATACTATTATTTGGCACATATACTATAATCAGCAGATATACTATAACATAACAGAAATTCTACGACTTAGTAGTAACACTATAATATAACAGAAATTTTAACTGGGCACAAATAACATGATTTGGCACAAATACCATGATTTGGCAAAAAGATACCATGATTTGGCACAAATACGATCATATTGCAGAAATACTATGATTGGGTACAAATACTATGATTTGGCACAAGTACTATGAATAAGTACAAATACTATGATTTGGCAGAAATACTATGATTTAGCAGAAATACTATGTTTTAACATAAATAATATCTTTTGACACTAATTTCTGCTAAAGGTACTATTTCTGCTTTTTAGCAGAAATACTGTAATTTTGCACAAATATTATGATTTGGGATAAATACTATGATTTGGCAGATATACTATATTCAGCAAATATACTATAACATAACACACATTCCTCCACTTAGTAGTAATACTATAACATAAAATAAATATTATGGTTTTGCCCCAAAACCATGATTTGGCACAAACACCATGATTTTTCAAAAATACTATGATTTAGCAGAAATACTATGATTGAGCAGAAGTACTAAGATGTAGTAGAAGTACTTTGATTTAGCACAAATACTATTATGGAGGAGTAATACTTTAACATGGGAGAAATATTGATACTCACACACGCATACACAGAGAGCAAAGTGTACAGGGGCTGTTGAGAGTCTGGGCTTGGTATATCTAGGTCAGCTAAATTAGCTGCACCTGCTGTAATCAGCACTTACACACACAGACACAGAGAGAGCTATGGGTTTTCTTCAGTGTATTTCTCACATTAAGGTTTCCCCTCGAACAAATGGCCATAATTTCCTAACCAGAGCTAGAACGGTCATTCTGACACCGTTTTGTTCAGAAGAGATGGGGAATCTGCAGGTCTTCATAATTCAGAGATAAAATATAAATTATTGAAGATATATGACTTGTAACACACTGTAACTGAGTAGAGGCAAAGCAAAACTGCCTTGACTTGCCCTCAAACAACGTTTTGTAACTCTAAATCTATATGGAGCATCAAAATCATTCTTTCACCGTAAGAAACAGCAGGCTTTGGTGAACAGTCATGGAAATTTTCAGGTCTCTGTTGAAATCCATCAAAAAGATATGACGAGAGAAAAAAGTATGGAGGACCACAAGAGCCACGCGCATCGAAATAAAAATTTCTGTGCTTTAATAATGAATTGTAGAATAAATTCTGCAATTGTAAATTCATTTTGAATTCCAATTTAATAAACTGCATTTCAAAATCCTTTTCCACTTGCATTTCAAAAAACTTTTTCCAATTGCACTTTAATAAACTGCATTTTAAAATCCTTTTTCAGTTGCAATTTAATAAACTGCAGTTCAAAATCCTTTTTCCACTTGCAATTTAATAAACTGCAGTTCAAAATCCTTTTCCACTTGCAATTTAATAAACTGCAGTTCAAAATCCTTTTTCCACTTGCAATTTAATAAACTGCAGGTCAAAATCCTTTTTTCCACTTGCAATTTAATAAACTGCAGTTCAAAATCCTTTTTCCACTTGCAATTTAATAAACTGCAGGTCAAAATCCTTTTTCCACCTGCAATTTAATAAACTGCAGTTGAAAATCCATTTCCCTTTCCTGTTCGCTCCTGGATTAGCTGCTGGATTAGCTCCTGGATTAGCTGCTGGATTAGCTCTTCGATTAACAACTTGCTGGAGGCTATTCAAATTAGCCACACCGTGGGATGTAAGGAGCTCTCTGATTGGTTGGTCAGACACAGGCTGTCTGCCAGCCTGGATTTTTATAGCTCATAGCTTCGCCCTGCTAGGAAGCGTGTGTTCTTGTACAAAAGGCCGTTCAGCGTCGGGATTTACACTCGGCTCGACACGGATATGTGAAGAATGAAGGGACCCTGCAGCGAAACGGAGAGCCAACCTCTGACTGAGTGCCTGTCAACACAGTCTGACCACCTGTTGAAGGTAAGGTGCTAACGTGGCTAACGCTAGCATCACCGCACGTAGCCCGTTATTTTAAGATCATCTTAGCTAATGAAAGTTTTACGTCGCAGCTGTACGAGCTCGCTACGTGTTTTGTAAGCTGCTGTGCTCTTCACAGATAAAGCTGGAAGCAGCTCAGACTGTTAGAACCAGCACTGAGCCCTGTTACATTTATACAGTGTTAGAGCAACGGCTGCAACCTACAGCCTTTAAACTAGCGATTAAAATGCTGACAGTAAACTCGTCAGTCCAGATGTTACCACATTACTCTGTGGTACTTAGAGTTAAAACAACTGAGACAGGCTGATTAAAATAACAGCTGTCATTTCTCTCATTCCTTATATCAAGACTGGAGATCACACTACTGATTTCAGTTCATTTAATATGTGAGTGCACAGATTCATTCTCAACTGGACATAAATGATGATCAAAGGTTGTATATATGATGAATTCATCAAATCCCAGCCTCTAACACAGTGCGCTAAATCTTAGCTTTGAATGTCCAGTATATTCTAATCAGTGCAATGTAAGCATTCACTGAACCTACAGTATCTACACCTGTGTGGTAAAGATACAGATAATGAAATTTAATTATTAATACAATATACATCATGAAAAATGAAAGCTGAAATTGATTCAGTTTAGTACTTTTCTCTGTATGCTCTGTGATTATAAAGGCCTTAAATTCTGTGATATATACTGTAAATGATGTTCACAGAGGTCTTAAAGTACTTAAATCACTGCTGATAGTCTGGTTGTTTACATTTTCACATGTTTTTGTGTCTGTAGGGCTGTTTGATGACGATTTGGACTCCTCTGGGAGATGAGGACACACCCACATCTGTTCCATACTGCAGCCATGGATGGTGTTACAGCTCTCAGTCAGCTTTGGGCCATCAGACGCACACACTGGAAAACCAGCACCTGGACTTCATGCAGGAGAGACGGCCTTAGTGATGGACTCTGCATCCTCTACTTTACCTCTAATCTCTTTCTCTTTAACACACAATTAAAATCAATCCAAAAGAGTGTAAACTTACTGAGGAAGTCTCTAACTTGTACACATTTGTACTTTTACTTGTTTTATGAGTTATTTTTAAGAAGAGTAAAGTTATTCACATAAAGTTGTTATTGTTCTGTATTTATTCTTTTGTATCATGTACCACAGTCATACTGAACTTTACAGACCTGGTGAATTGGAGAAAAAAAAGATCACACACACACACATACATACACACATATATATATATATATATATATACATATATATCATTCAGCTTCAGCAGTATTTCTATTCATCTTATGAATTCCAGTCTAATGTCAATTCACTGAGTTCAGTTTTGGTCTTAAACTCCAGAGAATACCACCTGGTTCAACAATGTTTTTTTATCTGATTATTGGCAAAATGTTTTCTTCTTTCAGAAGGGCTGAACATTCTTCTGAAAGAAGAAATTGGGCTCAATTTCAGCCTCAGGCAAAATTGAGCCCAAAGAAACAACAACAAAGTTTAGTTCCTCTGGATTTTCCATGGAAAATTGTTTTATCACTCATCCAGGTGACTTCTCCAGTGTCACGGATGAGTGATGAATGTATCTCCACTGGAAACCATTGTGTCCAGTTAAAGTCAATCGACTTTTTTTTTTTTAAGGAGAGTTGTTAGATGCTGTGCTCATGAGGACAATGGGTTTTAACTTGCAGCACAACACAAAGCTGCCATACTGGATCAACGATCAAAACACTTAATTGAGCAGAATTAAGGCAAAATGTAATATCCTCATATGATGACACATCACACATGATCCAGCATTGTTCTAAGAATGCAAACTTTCTTATTGGAAGTTTCCACAGCTGCCAGAAAGGGACAGATTTCTGTATGGTCTTAATGAGTGGTCGTTGCTCTCTCGTTGTCTCTGGAATTGCTGCACAGAGGATGTAACACCCATGATAAGCACTGAGGTTTGTGTCCTTGTCAGAAATCAGCAATACTCCGCTTCCAGGTAAGGAAAAGTGGAACCAGAAGATATTCAAATGCATCTCTCCACAGCTGCTGATGAATTCTACGAAAAAACAAAGTTAGTTAAAAACATTTGCAGGTGAATCACCACTGATTTATCAGTGACATCCATTTACTCAAAAATTACTGACAAGTGGATAACTAGGAGATAGAGAGATTATATATACATATATATATATATATATATATATATATATATACATACATACACACACACATATATACACATATATTTCAAAAATGTCCTGTACAAAATGGAACTGTATATGACAAATGTGGTGTGGTGCTTGTGGAATTTTAACAAGGACCCTACAAAACTTTACAGTACTCATGCTGCCAAACTTTTGACAGCTAGGTGTGCAGTAAGGCTGGGTATCGTCACTTATTTCTAGAATCGATTCATTTCCGATTCACAAGGTCCCGATTCAATTCAATTCGATTCAATTCGATTTGAATCTGGGAAATTTTGACAGAAATATAATTAAGATCAGTACATTGACATATTTTTGTATCTATAAAAGGAAGCTGACACACGCAAGACTATCAAAGGTGTGAGCATCACAGCAGATTTCTTTGTGTCAAAGTAGCTGAAGATAAAACAGAAAAACATGAAGGTGGTTTTCCTGGCCTGAGATTTTATAAAAATATTTATCTGCAGTACATCAAAAACGAAAGAAAACCATTAATCAACATATGAACGTTACCTCTGACGTTACAGCGGTTTTATTAGAGACACGGCTAAGCGTTTTGCATTTCGCATAACTTTAAAAAGTTTAAATATGTTCAGTATTGAACGGCAGAAATTAGGTTTTCTTTTCGGAAGTATGTAAAACGAAAAAAAAAAAAAAAACAGCGGCCGACAGCGCTGTAAACAACAGTAGAGTTGCGCATAACAAGCAAGCAAATAATGCAGAAAACAGTACAGAGAGAGAGAGAGCTGTGCATGAAGTTTGATTTTATCGTGGGTGAAGCAAAACAGTAAAAGTCAGAGGGAATTCATGACGATGTTTATGTGAAGCGTAGTTTGGATCTTCTTTTGCTGCTGGTTCGGTCAATATTTTTGGAGAGATAAAACTAACAGCTTTAGAATCAGCGCAAAAGGGCGTGAACACAAAGTGCTACCCGCGAAACATCAGAATCAGCGAGCTGTCGGCTTTCAGCCCGACCGTGTCCGTGCAGTTGTTGTGCCAGAAAGTGATTGCCGTCGCGCGCAGACGCTTAAAGCTGCAGCGCCCGTCGGGTGAGAAAGGCGACATCTCACTGATTCTGATCCGCGGGTCCGCGCTGTGTGTTTACGTCCTTGTGCAGAATCCGTGTACCTGCTCTCATTTACTGTCTTAGCTGTTTGGTGGTTGTTGAAATTTTGTGAGGTTTCACCTGAGATTCTGGCGTTTGGGCAAAATAAATTTATATTAAAAAATCGATTCAGGATTTTAATGAATCGATTTCACGTTATCAAGCCAGAATCTATTTTAATCGAGGAATCGATTATTAAAACCCACCCCTAGTGTGCAGTTCCTGCTTTAAATGCATTCAAAATCTAAGTGATAAGAGGCCAGAAATGTTTGAACTCGCTTATGAACCTACATCACTGAGGCCGTCTCTCCTGCATGAAGTATAGGCGCTGGTTTTCCAGTGTGTGCGTCTGATGGCCCAAAGCTGACTCAGAGCTGTAACACCATCCATGGCTGCAGTATGGAACAGATGTGGGTGTGTCCTCATCTCCCAGAGGAGTCCAAATCGTCATCAAACAGCCCTACAGACACAAAAACATGTGAAAATGTAAACAACCAGACTATCAGCAGTGATTTAAGTACTTTAAGACCTCTGTGAACATCATTTACAGTATATATCACAGAATTTAAGGCCTTTATAATCACAGAGCATACAGAGAAAAGTACTAAACTGAATCAATTTCAGCTTTCATTTTTCATGATGTATATTGTATTAATAATTAAATTTCATTATCTGTACCTTTACCACACAGGTGTAGATATTGTAGGTTCAGTGAATGCTTACATTGCACTGATTAGAATATACTGGACATTCAAAGCTAAGATTCAGTGCACTGTGTTAGAGGCTGGGATTTGATGAATTCATCATATATACAACCTTTGATCATCATTTATGTCCAGTTGAGAATGAATCTGTGCACTCACATATTAAATGAACTGAAATCAGTAGTGTGATCTCCAGTCTTGATATAAGGAATGAGAGAAATGACAGCTGTTATTTTAATCAGCCTGTCTCAGTTGTTTTAACTCTAAGTACCACAGAGTAATGTGGTAACATCTGGACTGACGAGTTTACTGTCAGCATTTTAATCGCTAGTTTAAAGGCTGTAGGTTGCAGCCGTTGCTCTAACACTGTATAAATGTAACAGGGCTCAGTGCTGGTTCTAACAGTCTGAGCTGCTTCCAGCTTTATTTGTGAAGAGCACAGCAGCTTACAAAACACGTAGCGAGCTCGTACAGCTGCGACGTAAAACTTTCATTAGCTAAGATGATCTTAAAATAACGGGCTACGCGTGCGGTGATGCTAGCGTTAGCCACGTTAGCACCTTACCTTCAACAGGTGGTCAGACTGTGTTGACAGGCACTCAGTCAGAGGTTGGCTCTCCGTTTCGCTGCAGGGTCCCTTCATTCTTCACATATCCGTGTCGAGCCGAGTGTAAATCCCGGCGCTGAACGGCCTTTTGTACAAGCACACACGCCCGTAGCAGGGCGAAGCTATGAGCTATAAAAATCCAGGCTGGCAGACAGCCTGTGTCTGACCAACCAATCAGAGAGCTCCTTACATCCCACGGTGTGGCTAATTTGAATAGCCTCCAGCAAGTTGTTAATCGAAGAGCTAATCCAGCAGCTAATCCAGGAGCTAATCCAGCAGCTAATCCAGGAGCGAACAGGAAAGGGAAATGGATTTTCAACTGCAGTTTATTAAATTGCAGGTGGAAAAAGGATTTTGACCTGCAGTTTATTAAATTGCAAGTGGAAAAAGGATTTTGAACTGCAGTTTATTAAATTGCAAGTGGAAAAAGGATTTTGACCTGCAGTTTATTAAATTGCAAGTGGAAAAAGGATTTTGAACTGCAGTTTATTAAATTGCAAGTGGAAAAAGGATTTTGAACTGCAGTTTATTAAATTGCAAGTGGAAAAGGGATTTTGAACTGCAGTTTATTAAATTGCAAGTGGAAAAAGGATTTTGAACTGCAGTTTATTAAATTGCAACTGAAAAAGGATTTTAAAATGCAGTTTATTAAAGTGCAATTGGAAAAAGTTTTTGAAATGCAAGTGGAAAAAGGATTTTGAAATGCAGTTTATTAAATTGGAATTCAAAATGAATTTACAATTGCAGAATTTATTCTACAATTCATTATTAAAGCACAGAAATTTTTATTTCGATGCGCGTGGCTCTTGTGGTCCTCCATAAAAAAGTGCCTCATTTCCAGAGTTTGAAATCTGAAGAGATCTGAGCAAGGCACGAATTTCCTACCCTCAAACAAGTGTAACTCATCTCAAAACGGTAATAGGTGGGAAAAAATTCTTGAATTGTGAGCATCAGGGATGTCTGAAGATATATGGGCACAAGCCTCATGTCTCAACTTTGTTTCGTTAAGGAGATATGACGATTTGAAAATGCCTCTCATTAGAGAATTCCAGCGCTGATTTTGAAGAAACTCTCCATTGAGTTTCTATGGAGAGTTTTGAGACTTTATGTTACTCTGAGGAGATTTGCAAAAATCTATAAGTCCCACAACAATGATGGTGACATTTTCTGAAAGCCAGCAAAAATACCTACGTTTTGATGTATAATTTGTGGGGGTCGAGTGGAAATTGAGCGAGTAGCAAGAAGTCGTTCAGACATGAAGAGAAAATTCAGAAAGGACGAGTGCACACTCTGAGTTAATTGCATAGCAACCATAGCAACGCATGTATTTTCTGAAAAATCCCAATTTTGCAACTGAAAACTTAAAGAGGTATAAAATTAAAACGGTAGAAGATCTGAAAAAGCTGAATCACACAGCAATAGCCCAATAGTCTGAGAACATTTTAAAGTTTGAATGGAGTTTCTAGGTGAAAGTATGACAAAGTAGTTAAGTTTCAAAAACAAGCAAGTTTTAGCAGAATTTCTGAAGATTTCCATTCATTTCAATGGGACAAATTAAAGGAAAAAAGTGTAATATTTTAAAAAGTATAACAGTAATAAACACCAAAAGTCATAGCAAACATTAGCAGAAAGAGCAGAACAGTATAGAGTTTGAGCGGAGAAAATCGGCTGAAAACTGAGGCAGTAGTTAAATGGCAAAAAAAGCGTCGGAAGCAACTTGAAGAATAACTAGAAAATTTGCATTTCCTGCGAAAATGCTGTGTGGATGCCTTATTGCTGAAGCTGTCTGCTCAAAAACTGAAAAAGATGAAAAGTTGCAAAAAGTTGTATGGTGGTGAAAAAAACAAAAATTGCCCTGAGCAGGAATCGAACCTGGCCCTCCTGGTCTCAAGGCAGGCACTCAGCTCCCTGAGCTAAACTCACTCTGACCAAGAAGAGGTGGAGAGACGGACAACTCTGCTGAAATGAGCAGAAGCTGCTGAGAATTGTGCTGATAAGAGGAGAAAAGGCTGAAAATTTTGCAGAAAAGAGGTGAATCAGCAGAATTTCTGCTGAAAAGAGGCAAAGAAGCAGAAAGTTGCGCTGAAAAGAGATGAATCAGCAAAATTTCTGCTCAAAACAGTTTTTCCTGAAAACAGCTGAGACTTGTGCTAATAAGAGGTGAAAAGGCTGAAAATTTTGCAGAAGAGGTGAATAAGCAGAATTTGGGCTGAAAAGAGGTGCAAATTCTGCTGAAAAGAGTTCAATCAGCAGAATTTCTGCTGAAAAGATGTTTTTGCTGAAAATAGCTGAAAAAGCTGGGATTTGTGCTGAAAAGGGGTGAAAAAGCTGAAATTGAGTTAAAAAAGTTTAACTGTTAACTGAAAGAAATGTTGCCATAAGCGGGATTTGAACCCGGGTCTCCCAGTCTGAGAACGGCTGCTTATCTCACTGAGCTAAAACACGGCTCAACCGGGCAAGGAAAACTAGTGAGGCCACTGATAATGGGCAAAAATGGGCAAAAAATATTGCAAAAAAAATTCAATATCTCAAAAAGTATAGAAGTTATGAGCACCAAAAGTCATAGCAAACATTAGAAGAAAGAGCAGAATTTTTTAAAGTTTGAACTGAGAAAATCGGCTGAAAACTGAGGCAGTAGTTAAGCGGCAAAAAACGTACGGAAGCAACTTGAAGAATAACTAGAAAAATTTGCATTTCCTGCGAAAATGCTGTGTGGATGCCTTATTGCTGAAGCTGTCTGCTCAAAAACTGAAAAAGATGAAAAGTTGCAAAAAGTTGTATGGTGGTGAAAAAAAACAAAAACTGCCCTGAGCAGGAATCGAACCTGGACCTCCTGGTCTCAAGGAAGCTACTCGTCTCACTGAGCTAAACTCACTTTCTCAAAAAAGAGGAGGAGAGACCGACAATTCTGCTAAAATGAGCAGAAGCTGCTGAGAATTGTGCTGAGAAGAGGTGAAAAGGCTGAAAATTTTGCAGAAAAGAGGTAAATCAGCAGAATTTCTGCAGAAAAGAGGAAGAACAAAAGAAAACTGAAAACAGGTTTTGCTATGACCGGGATTTGAACCTGGCCGTTCTCGTCTCAAGGCAGCTGCTCATCTCACTGAACCAAACTCTTTCTCTCGAAACCAAGAGATGGAGAATCTGACAATTTTGCTAAATGAGCAGAAGCTGCTGAGAATTGTGCTGAGAAGAAGTGAAAAGGATGAAAATTTTGCAGAAAAGAGGTGAATCAGCAGAATTTCTGCAGAAAAGAGGTAAAGAAGCAATAAGTTGCGCTGAAAAGAGATGAATCAGCAGAATTTCTCCTCAAAGGCGGCTATTCATTTCCCTGAGCCAAAGTCATTCTTACAAAGAAGAGGTGGAGAGACGGACAATTCTGCTGAAATGAGCAGAAGCTGCTGAGGATTGTGCTGATAAGAGGTGAAAAGGCTGAAACTTTTGCAGAAAAGAGGTGAATCAGCAGAATTTCTGCAGAAAAGAGGCAAAGAAGCAGAAACTTGCGCTGAAAAGAGATGAATCAGCAGAGTTTCTGCTCAAAAGATTTGTCTTTTTCTGAATACAGCCAAAAAGCTGGAATTTGTGCTGAAAAGGGTGAAAAAATGAAAATTTTGCTGAAAAGGGGTGAAGAAGCTGAAGAAGCTAAAGTATACTAAATCAAAGTATTTGTGCCAAAACATAGTGTTTCTGCCATATTGTGGTACTACTACATTACAACATGAATACGGATTAAAGATGAAAGAAACTGGCAACAAATTCCTCCACTACAAACCAGTCTGATACCACTTCTTTGCAGCGTTCACGTTTACTAAGGCACTACCCAAAAGGCGCCACAAGAGGGCACTCCAACACAAGAGATGAGGTGAATGAGCAGAATTTCTGCTGAAAAGAGGCAGAAGGTTCTGTATGTAGAAAAAAAACACTGTTGAACCATGTGTGAAATAAATAATGAAATGAAATGAAAGAACAACCTGGTTCTGCTCAAATTCACCAATCAGAGGTACTGCCTCAGTCTGCTTCATCAGGCTGTGTACTTGTTTCTGTCATGGAGCGTTAACAAGAATCTGAGGTCCATATTAGAAAAGCTGCTAAAATCATAAAACTTTGCAGAATTGTAATAAATTAGCAATATAAATTACAGGTCTGTGATAGTGTATAAATTTGTAGTGAAAAAAAAAAAAAAACGTGGACCAACGTGGGATTGAACCCACGACCTTTGAGCTGCAGAGCCGTGTCATTACTGATTGCGCCACCTGGAAAGGGGCGGCGGTCTGAAAGACAGATACTTGAGCAGTCAGAAAATAGATCGCGGTGAGAGGCGAAAAACGCCGTTTTTGGAGTTACAAAACGTCGTGTAACTCAAAAACTAGGAGGGCTAGCAGCATAATTCTTGTACTGGGTGAATCAGCGGACTTTGGTGTATTTTGACTGCGATTTTCATAGCTCGTTCTACCTCCGTCGCGGAGATATGACGAGAGAAGAAACGGCTTCATTTCCAGAGTTTGAAGACTGAGAGAAGGACAGATTTCCACCCTCAAACAAACGTAATTCATTGCTCAACGGTAAGATAATTGTAAAACTGCCTCCACTGTGAGTGTCAGCAGTGTCTGAAGATATATTGGCACAAGCCTCATGTCCTAACTTTGCTTTGTTAAAGAGATATGGCGATTTGAAAATGCCTCCCGTTTCAAATTTCAGCTCTGAATTTCAAAACCTCCCCATAGACTTTGAATGGGGAGTATTGAGACCTTGTGTCACTCCGAGGCAAATTGCGAAAAAACGGTAAATCTCACAATAAAGATAGTGACATTTTCTGAAAGCCAGCAAAAATACCTACGTTTTGATGTATAATTTGTGGGGGTTGAGTGGAAATTGAGCGAGTAGCAAGAAGTTGTTCGGACATGAAGAGAAAATTCAGAACGGACCAGCACTCACTCTGACTTAATTGCATAGCAACCATAGCAACGCATGTATTTTCTGAAAAATCACAATTTTGCAACTGAAAACTTAAAGACAGATAAGATTTAAACGGTAGAAGATCTGAAAAAGCTGAATCAGACAGGAATAGCCCAATAATCTGAGAACATTTTAAAGTTTGAATGGAGTTTCTAGGTGAAAGTATGACAAAGTAGTTAAGTTTCAAAAACAAGCAAGTTTTAGCAGAATTGTGGAAGTTTTCCATTCATTTCAATGGGACAAATTAAAGGAAAAAGTGTAATATTTTAAAAGTATATAATAATAATAAACACCAAAAGTCATAGCAAACATTAGCAGAAAGAGCAGAACAGTATAGAGTTTGAACGGAGAAAATCGGCTGAAAACTGAGGCAGTAGATAGACGGCAAAAAAAGCGTCTGGAAGCAACTTGAAGAATAATAATAATAAAGAATAAAGAGAAACAGGAACTCAATAGTGTGGATGCCTTCAAAGGCATCCACACAATAAAGAATAAAGAGAAACAGGAACTCAATAGTGTGGAAGCCCTTTAGGGCATCCACACAACTAGAAAAATTTGCATTTCCTGCGAAAATGCTGTGTGGATGCCTTAACGCTGAAGTTGGCTGCTGAAAAAGCTGAAAATTTGCAAAAGTTATATGGCGGTGCAAAACTGGAAATTCTGCAGAAAACAGGTGAAGAAGCAGAATTTTTTTTTGCTGAAAAGTGGTGAAAAGCCAAAATTCTACTGAAAGGGGTAAAGACGGAGAAATCTTTGCTGAAAAGTAGTGGGAAAAAAATGTTACCCTGAGCAGGATTCGAAACTAGCCCTTCTGGTCTAGAGGCAGCTATTCATCTCACTGAGCCAGACTCATTCTGACCAAGAATAGGTGGAGAGACTGCCAATTTTGCTGAAATGAGCAGAAGCTGCTGAGAATTGTGCTGATAAGAGGTGAAAAGGCTGAAAATTTTGCAGAAGAGTTGAATAAGCAAAATTCTGAAAATTCTGCTGAAAAGAGGTCAATCAGCATAATTTCTGCTGAAAAGAGGTGAATGAGCAAAATTCTGCTGAAAAGAGGTTTTGCTTAAAACAGCTGAAAAAGCTGGGATTTGTGCTGAAAAGTGGTGAAAAACTGGAAAATTCTGGTGAAAAGGGGTGAAGAATCTTACATTTGTGTTGAAAAGAGTTAAAACAATATAATTATGCACTGAAAAAATAGTTGCCATAAGCGGGATTTGAACCCGGGCCTCCCGCTCTGAGAACTGCTGCTCATCTCACTGAGCTAAAACACAGCTCACTCCAGGGAGCAAAATCAGTGACCACATTGATAATGTGTTCCATTCATTTCAATGGTCAAAAGTCATAGCACACATTAGCAGAAATAGCAGAATTTGTTTAAAGTCTGAACATAGTATTTATACTATAACATAGTATTTCTTCTAAATCATAATATTTGAACCAAATGATAGTATTTCTGCCAAATCACAGTATTTCTGGTAAATCACAGTGTTTGTGCCAAATCACAGTATGTGTACCAAATCATACCACTTGTGACAAATCATAGTGTTAGCTGAATCTGTGCTAAAACACAGTATTATTAGTATTTATACTAAATAATATTTTTCTTACAAATCATAGCATTTGTGCTGAACCATAGAAAATTCTGCCAAATCATAGTATTTGAGCCAAATCATACAATTTGTGCTGAAACATTGATTTATGTATGATTTATGATTTAGCAGAAACACTGGGACTTGGTAGAAATACTATGATTTGCATGAAATACTTTGACTTAGAAGAAATACTATAATCTAGCAAAAAAAGTACTACAGCATAAATTCAGAAATTCTATCATTGAGCAAAATTACTAGGATTTAGCAGAAATACTATGATTTGGCACAAATACTATGTTTTAGCACAAAAAATATGTTTTGGCTCAAAAACTTTTATTTTGCAGTTATACTATGATTTGGAAGAAAAACTATGCTTTGGAAGAAATACTATGCTTTGGAACAAATACCATGATTTGGCAGAAATACTATGAGCAGTAATAATATAACATAGCAGAAATACTATTATTTGGGTGAATGCTATTGTTTGGCACAAACACTATGATTTAGCACTGTACAGAATGGTGTACGTCAGTTTAATGCTGGGTGGTGCTGCAATAGTAGCTATCCTCGGTCAGAAGGAGAGGCTGGCATCCAGGGATTAGATTACCACAGGTGGAGTTTATTGGCAGTCAGATGGATGTTACAGGGAGATATGGCATACAGTAGGAGGATGTGGAGGGTGATATGGTGTGGTTTCTATGATTGAGAACAGGGTATACATTACAACATGAATACGGATTAAAGATTAAAGAAACTGGCAACAAATTCCTCCACTACAAACCAGTCTGATACCACTTCTTGCAGTGTTCACATTTACTAAGGCACTACCCAAAAGGCGTCACAAGAGGGCACTCCAACACAAGAGATGACCTATGTACACTGATGCACTTAGTAACAGTCAGCCTCCTACTTAGCCACTACGTAATACAGCAATATTACAGTGTACAAATTCACATAAATATGATTTGGCAGAAATACTAAACTTTGGCACAAATACTATAATTGAGTACAAGTACTCTAAGATAACAGAAATACTATGATTTAGCAGAAATACTATGACAAAGCAGAAATACTATGACTTAGAAGTAATACTATCACAAAAGGGATTCCTCAAAATACTATGAAATTGCAGTAATTCTATGATTTGGCAGAAATACAGTACTTCATACAAATACAATGCTTTGGTACAAATACTATATTTTGGTTTGAATACTATGATTTGCAACAAATACTATGATTTGGCACGAGTAGTATGATTTAGTACAAATACTACGAATTGGCAGAAATACTGTGACTTAGTAGTAATACTATAACATAACAGATATACTGTTATGTTGCAGACAGTCTGTGTTTCAAACCTAGCCCTCCTGGGCTCAAGGCGGCTACTCATCTCACTGTGCCAAACTGACTCTCACAAGGAAGGAGATGGAGAGACTGACAATTATGGTGAAATGAGCAGAAGCTGCTGAGAATTGTGCTCATAAGAGGTAAAAGGGCTGAAAATTTTGCAGAAAAGAGGTAAATCAGCAGAATTTCTGCAGAAAAGAGGGAAAGAAGCAGAACATTGCGCTGAAAAGAGGTGAATGAGCAGAATTTCTGCTGAAAAGAGGCAGAACAACCTGGTTCTGCTCAAATTCACCAATCAGAGGTACTGCCTCAGTCTGCTTCATCAGGCTGTGTACTTGTTTCTGCCATGGAGCGTTAACAAGAATCTGAGGTCCATATTAGAAAAGCCGCTAAAATCATAAAACTTTGCAGAATTGTAATAAATTAGCAATATAAATTACAAGTCTGTGATAGTGTATAAATTTGTAGTGAAAAAAAAAAAACGTGGACCAAGGTGGGATTGAACCAACGACCTTTGAGCTGCAGAGCCGTGTCATTACTGATTGCGCCACCTGGAAAGGGGGCGGCGGTCTGAAAGACAGATACTTGGGCAGTCAGAAAATAGATCGCGGTGAGAGGCGAAAAACGCCGTTTTTTGGAGTTACAAAACGTCGTGTAACTCAAAAACTAGGAGGGCTAACAGCATAATTCTTGTACTGGGTGAATCAGCGGACTTTGGTGTATTTTGACTGCGATTTTCATAGCTCGTTCTACCTTCGTCGCGGAGATATGACGAGAGAAGAAACGGCTTCATTTTCGGCGTTTGAAAACTGAGAGGAGGACAGATTTCCACCCCTCAAACAAACGTAATTAATTGCTCAACGGTAAGATAATTGTAAAAACTGCTTCCACTGTGAGTGTCAGCAGTGTCTGAAGATATATTGGCACAAGCCTCATGTCCTAACTTTGCTTTGTTAAAGAGATATGGCAATTTGAAAATGCCTCCCGTTACAGAATTTCAGCTCTGAATTTCAAAACCTCCCCATAGACTTTGAATGGGGACTTGTCAGATCTTGTGTCACTCCGAGGCAAATTGCAAAAAAACGGTAAACCTCACAATAAAGATAGTGACATTGTCTGAAAGCCAGCAAAAATACCTACGTTTTGATGTATAATTTGTGGGGGTTGAGTGGAAATTGAGTGAGTAGCAAGAAGTTGTTTAGACATGAAGAGAAAATTCAGAACGGACCAGCACTCACTCTGACTTAATTGCATAGCAACCTTAGCAACGCATGTATTTTCTGAAAAATCACAATTTTGCAACTGAAAACTTAAAGAGAGATAAGATTAAAACGGTAGAAGATCTGAAAAAGCTGAATCAGACAGCAATAGCCCAATAATCTGAGAACATTTTAAAGTTTGAATGGAGTTTCTAGGTGAAAGCATGAGGACGTAGTTAAGTTTCAAAAACAAGCAAGTTTTAGCAGAATTGTGGAAGTTTCCCATTCATTTCAATGGGACAAATTAAAGGAAAAAAGTGTAATATTTTAAAAAGTATAACATTAATAAACACCAAAAGTCATAGCTGGAATTAGCAGAAAGAGCAGAACAGTTTAGAGTTTGAACTGAGAAAATCGGCTGAAAACTGGAAGAGTAGTTAAGTGCCGAAAAACGTACGGAAGCAACAGGAATAATAAAGAATAAAGAGAAACAGGAAAACAATTGTGTGGAAGCCCTTTTAGGGCATCCACACAACTAGAAAAATTTGCATTTCCTGCGAAAATGCTGTGTGGATGCCTTAACGCTGAAGCTGTCTGCTGAAAATGACTGAAAAAGATGAAAAGCTGCAAAAATTGTATGAAAGTAAAGAAACTGAAAAATTCTGCTAAATACACGTGAAAAAACAGGAACTTTTGCTGAAAAGAGGTGGAAAGGCAATGATTCTGCTTAAAAGGTGTAAAGAAGTTCAAATTTGTACTGAAAAGAGGAGAGGTGAAAAGGTTTCTTCTGAAATGAGCAGAAGATACTGAGATTTGTACTGATAAGAGGTGAAAGGCTGAAAATTCTGCTTAAAATAGGTGAATCAGCAGAATTTCTACTGAAAAGAGGTAAAGAAGTAGTTGCACTGAAAAAAGGTGAATCAGCAGAATGTCTGCTGAAAAAGAGATTTCTGTTGAAAACACCTGAAAAATCTGAGATTTGTGCTGAAAAGGGGTGAAAAAACTCACAATTCTGCTGAAACGGGGTGAAGAAGAGGTGTTTGGCTGTTGAGAAGAGTTAAATAAGTTGAACTGACAAATGCGATGATATGGCACAAATACTATGATTGGGTACAAATACTATAATTTGGCACAAGTACTATGATTTAGTACAAATACTATGATTTGGCAGAAATAGTATGACTTGGCAATAATACTGCGTTTTAGCACAACTACTGAGATTTGATTGAAATACTATGATTTAGAAAAGATATTATGACTTTGTACAAATACACTGTTTTGGCACAAATACTATGATTTGGATCAGATGCTATGATTTGAAACAAATACTATGATTTGGGAGAAATACTATTATTTAGTTGAAATACTATGATTTTCCAGAAATACTATGCCTTAGTAGTAATACTATAACATAACAGATATATGATGATTTTGCAGACATTCTGGTTTTACACAAATACTATAATGTGGCAGAAATACTATGTTTTAGCACAAATACTATGATTTGCGATAACTACTATGATTTGGCACATATACTGTATTCAGCAGATATACTATAACAAAATGGAGAGTCTACGACTTAGTAATAATACTATAACATAATAGATATACTATGATTTTGCAGACAGTCTATGTTTTTGCACAACTAGCACAATGTGGCAGAAATACTATGATTTGGCACAAGTACTATGATTTAGTAGAAATACTCTTTTGGCACAAATACTATGTTTCAGTACAAATACTATGATTTGGCAATAATACTGCGTTTCAGCACAGCTACTGAGATTTGATTGAAATACTATGATTTAAAAGAAATACTATGATTTCGTACAAATACTATGTTTTGGTTCGAATACTATGATTTGCAAAAAATAGTATGATTTGCACAAGTACCATGATTTAGTACAAATAGTACGAATTGGCAGAAATACTGTGACTTAGTAGTAATACTTTAACATAACAGATATACTGTGATTTTGCAGACATAGTATGTTTTTGCACATATACTACGATTTTGCTCAAATACTATGAAATTGCAGTAATACTATGATTTTGAAGGAATACTATGATTAGGTAGAAATACTATGCCTTAGTAGTAATACTATAACATAACAGATATACTGTGGTTTAGCAGACATAGTATGTTTTTGCATAAATACTGCGATTTTGCTCAAATACTATGAAATTGCAGTAATACTTTGATTTTGAAGGAATACTATATATAGGTAGAAATACTATGCCTTAGTAGTAATACTATAACATAACACATATACTGTGATTTAACAGACAATATGTTTTTGCAAAAATAATACGATTTCGCTCAAATACTATAAAATTGCAGTGATACTATTATTTTGAAGGAATACTATGATTTGGTAGAAATACTATGCCTTAGTAGTAATACTATAACATAACAGATATACTGTGGTTTAGCAGACATAGTATGTTTTTGCACAAATACTGCGATTTTGCTCAAATACTATGAAATTGCAGTAATACTTTGATTTTGAAGGAATACTATATATAGGTAGAAATACTATGCCTTAACATAACAGATATACTGTGATTTTGCAGACATAGAATTTTTTTGCACAAATACTACGATTTTGCTCAAATACTATGAAATTGCAGTAATACTATGATTTTGAAGGAATACTATGATTAGGTAGAAATACTATGCCTTAGTAGTAGTACAATAACATAACACATATACTGTGATTTAGCAGACATAGTATGTTTTTGCACAAATACTACGATTTTGCTCAAATACTCCGAAATTGCAGTGATACTATGATTTTGAAGGAATACTACAATTTGGCAGAAATACTATGTTTGGGCACAAATACTATGATTTGCTATAAATACTATGATTTGGCACAAATACTATGATTTAGCAGAAATACTATGTTTTAACATAAATAATATCTTTTGACAGAAATTTCTGCTAAAGGTACTATTTCTGCTTTTTAGCAGAAATACTGTAATTTTGCATAAATACTATGATTTGGGATAAATACTATGATTTGGCAGATATATTGTATTCAGCAAATATACTAGAACATAACAGACATTCCTCCACTTAGTAGTAATACTATAACATGAAATAAATATTATGGTTTTGCCCCAAAACCATGATTTGGCACAAACAACATGATTTTTCAAAATACTATGATTTAGCAGAAATACTATGATTGAGCAGAAGTACTAAGATGTAGTAGAAGTACTTTGATTTAGCACAAATACTATTATGGAGGAGTAATACTTTAACATGGGAGAGATATTGATACACACACACACACACACACAGAGAGCAAAGTGTACAGGGGCTGTTAAGAGTCTGGGCTTGGTATATCTAGGTCAGCTAAATTGGCTGCACCTGCTGTAATCAGCACTTACACACACAGACACAGAGAGAGCTATGGGTTTCCTTCAGTGTATTTCTCACATTCAGGATTCCCCTCGAACAAATGGCCATAATTTCCTAACCGTAGGAGCTAGAACGCTCATTCTGACACCGCTTTGTTCAGAAGAGATGGGAAATCTGCAGGTCTTCATAATTCAGAGATAAAATATAAATTATTGAAGATATATGACTTGTAATACACTGTAACTGAGTAGAGGCAAAGCAAAACTGCCTTGACCTGCCCTCAAACAACGTTTTGTAACTCTAAATCTGTATGGAGCATGAAAATCATTCTTTCACCGTAAGAAACAGCAGGCTTTGGTGAACAGTCATGGAAATTTTCAGGTCTCTGTTGAAATCCATCAAAAAGATCTGACGAGAGAAAAAAAGTGCCTCATTTCCAGAGTTTGAAATCTGAACAGATCTGAGCGAGGGACAAATTTCCTATCCTCAAACAAGTGTAATTCATGGTCAAACGGTAATAGGTGAGGAAGAAATTCTTGAATTGTGAGCATCAGGGATGTCTGAAGATATATTGGCACAAGCCTCATTTCTCAACTTTGTTTCGTTAAGGAGATATGACGATTTGAAAATGCCTCTCATTAGAGAAATCCAGCGGTGATTTTGAACAAACTCTCCATTGACTTTCTATGGAGAGTTTTGAGACTTTGTGTTGCTCTGAGGAGATTTGCAAAACATCTGTAAATCCCACAACAATGATAGTGACATCTTCTGAAAGCCAGCAAAAATACCTACGTTTTGATGTATAATTTGTGGGGGTTGAGTGGAAATTGAGCGAATAGCAAGAAGTTGTTCGGATAAGAAGAGAAAATTCAGAAATTTCCACTGTCCACTCTGAGTTAATTGTATAGCAACCATAACAACGCATGTATTTTCTGAAAAATCACAATTTTGCAACTGAAAACTTAAAGAGGTATAAAATTAAAACGGTAGAAGATCTGAAAAAGCTGAATCACTCAGGAATGGCCCAATAATCTGAGAACATTTTAAAGTTTGAATGGAGTTTCTAGGTGAAAGTCTGACAAAGTAGTTAAGTTTCAAAAACAAGCAAGTTTTAGCAGAATTGTGGAAGTTTTCCATTCATTTCAATGGGACAAATTAAAGGAAAAAAGTGTAATATTTTAAAAAGTATAATAGTAATAAACACCAAAAGTCATAGCACACATTAGCAGAAATAGCAGAACAGTTTAGAGTTTGAACTGAGAAAATCGGCTGAAAACTGAGGAAGTAGTTAAACGGCAAAAAACGTACGGAAGTCCTAAGAATAATAATAAAGAACTAGAAAAATTTGCATTTCCTGCGAAAATGCTGTGTGGATGCCTTAACGCTGAAGCTGTCTGCTGAAAAAGATGAAAAGTTGCAAAAAGTTGTATGGTGGTGAAAAGAACATGTCGCCCTGAGCAGGATTCGAACCTGGCCCTCCTGGTCTCAAGGCAGCTACTCATCTCACTGAGCTAAACTCATTCTCTTAAAAAGGAGGAGGAGAGACCGACAATTCTGCTAAAATGAGCAGAAGCTGCTGAGAATTGTGCTGAGAAGAGGTGAAAAGGCTGAAAATTTTGCAGAAAAGAGGTAAATCAGCAGAATTTCTGCAGAAAAGAGGCAGAACAAAAGAACAAAAGAGAAAACTGAAAACAGGTTTTGCCATGACCGGGATTTGAACCTGGCCCTTCTCGTCTCAAGGCAGCTGCTTATCTCACTGAACCAAACTCTTTCTCTCAAAAACAAGAAATGGAGAAACTCACAATTTTGCTAAATGAGCAGAAGCTGCTGAGAATTGTGCTGAGAAGAAGTGAAAAGGCTGAAAATTTTGCAGAAAAGAGGTGCATCAGCAGAATTTCTGCAGAAAAGAGGTAAAGAAGCAATAAGTTGTGCTGAAAAGAGATGAATCAGCAGAATTTCTGCTCAAAGGCGGCTATTCATTTCCCTGAGCCAAAGTCATTCTTACAAAGAAGAGGTGGAGAGACAGACAATTCTGCTGAAATGAGCAGAAGCTGCTGACAATTGTGCTGATAAGAGGTGAAAAGGCTGAAAATTTTGCAGAAAAGAGGTGAATCAGCAGAATTTCTGCAGAAAAGAGGCAAAGAAGCAGAAACTTGCGCTGAAAAGAGATGAATCAGCAGAGTTTCTGCTCAAAAGAGTTGTCTTTTTTCTGAATACAGCCAAAAAAGCTGGAATTTGTGCTGAAAAGGGGTGAAAAAAATGAAAATTTTGCTGAAAAGGGGTGAAGAAGCTAAAGTATACTAAATCAAAGTATTTGTGCCAAAACATAGTGTTTCTGCCATATTGTGGTACTACTACATTACAACATGAATACGGATTAAAGATGAAAGAAACTGGCAACAAATTCCTCCACTACAAACCAGTCTGATACCACTTCTTTGCAGTGTTCACGTTTACTAAGGCACTACCCAAAAGGCGCCACAAGAGGACACTCCAACACAACAGATGACCTATGTACACTGATGCACTTAGTAACAGTCAGCCTCCTTGAATTGGCAGAAATACTGTGTTTTAGTAGTAATACTATAACATAACAGATATACTACCAGGCTCAAAGCAGCTACTCATCTCACTGACCCAAACACATTCTCACAGAGAAGAGGTGGACAGACTGACAATTCTGCTGAAATTAGCAGAAGCTGCTGAGAATTGTGCTGATAAGAGGTGAAAGGGCTGAAAATTTTGCAGAAAAGAGGTGAATCAGCAGAATTTCTGCAGAAAAGAGGCAAAGGAGCAGAAACTTGCGCTGAAAAGAGATGAATCAGCAGAGTTTCTGCTGAAAAGAGTTTTTTTTTCTGAAAACAGCCCAAATAAATGGAATTTGTGCTGAAAAGGGGTGAAAAAAATGAAAATTTTGCTGAAAAGGGGTGAAGAAGCTAAAGTATACCAAATCAAAGTATTTGTGCCAAAACATAGTGTTTCTGCCATATGGTGTTATTTGTGCCACAAAAGTTACTACATTACAACATGAATACGGATTAAAGATGAAAGAAACTGGCAACAAATTCCTCCACTACAAACCAGTCTGATACCACTTCTTTGCAGTGTTCACGTTTACTAAGGCACTACCCAAAAGGCGCCACAAGAGGGCACTCCAACACAAGAGATGAGGTGAATGAGCAGAATTTCTGCTGAAAAGAGGCAGAAGGTTCTGTATGTAGAAAAAGAAACACTGTTGAACCATGTGTGAAATAAATAAAGAAATGAAATGAAAGAACAACCTGGTTCTGCTCAAATTCACCAATCAGAGGTACTGCCTCTGTTTGCTTCATCAAGCTGTGTATTTGTTTCTGCCATGGAGCGTTAAGAATCTGGGGTCCATATTAGAAAAGCTGCTAAAATCACAAAACTTTGCAGAATTGTAATAAATTAGCAATATAAATTACAGGTGTGTGATAGTGTAAAAATTTGTAGTGAAAAAAAAAAAACGTGGACCAAGGTGGGATTGAACCCACGACCTTTGAGCTGCAGAGCCGTGTCATTACTGATTGCGCCACCTGGAAAGGGGGCGGCGGTCTGAAAGACAGATACTTGGGCAGTCAGAAAATAGATCGCGGTGAGAGGCGAAAAACGCCGTTTTTTGGAGTTACAAAACGTCGTGTAACTCAAAAACTAGGAGGGCTAGCAGCATAATTCTTGTACTGGGTGAATCAGCGGACTTTGGTGTATTTTGACTGCGATTTTCATAGCTCGTTCTACCTCCGTCGCGGAGATATGATGAGAGAAGAAACGGCTTCATTTCCAGAGTTTGAAGACTGAGAGAAGGACAGATTTCCACCCCTCAAACAAACGTAATTTATGGCTCAACGGTAAGATGAATGTAAAAACTGCTTCCACTCTGAGTGTCAGGAGTGTCTGAAGATATATTGGCACAAGCCTCATGTCCTAACTTTGCTTTGTTAAAGAGATATGACGATTTGAAAATGCCTCCTGGACATGAGGCCATCCACACAATAAAGAGAAACAGGAACTCAATAGTGTGGAAGCCCTTTTAGGGCATCCACACAATTAAAAAATCAGCAGAACCGATGAACAATGGGCTGTGTGTTGTGGGAATTATATAAGTTTTTATATCATGTTTATTCTTCTATATCCTTTTTATTTAAGCATTTATTCAATTTATTAAACACACATGTGGGAAGATACACAGCACTACATTGTCAACACAGATCTCCGCTCAAAGCATACTTTTAAAATAGTTTTATTATTTCAGGCCCCTTCTCGCGTCAATAAAGAATATAACAGGCATAAGTTATAATTAATGACAGTTAAACAAGTTTCCGTGTTCAACAACATTTTGCCCTGTATGGCTGTCTCACCCTCCAGATGTTTCCTGTCGACTTATTCATGGCATGCTTGTCTTTAACACCTTCTGCATCAATAGTTGCTAACCAAGCATAAAGCAAAATATGTTTCACCTTTACCCTAGAAATAAATCTATGTGATGTCTGTGTGTGTAAACATGATATAAAAATGATACAATTCGCACAGTGTGCATATTATTAGTAAGGTAAAAGTAATAGAAACTCTAAATTGAAATTAAGATATTTCCTTAGTGTTATTTACAAATATTAATTTATGTTTTCCAGCTTATATTTACATACTACAGATTTTATTCCCAGCTTTTTAAAAATCTTATTGTGTTAATATTGTGTCTTAAACGTGAACATTTCTTCCGTCTGCTCTTTCTTCATGTAACATTTCAGGGTAAGACAGATGAAATCATCAAACTGCTCCAGCAGGACAAAGAAACAGCAGAGAAGCTGAAGTAGCTTCAGGTTTGTCTTTCTGTTATAAACATTCTGAATTTACTGACTTTACTGAACTCTATTTATGAATAGAATAATTACATACATCAATATTTACTCACCGTCAGACTCTTCAATATAAATGAATAAATTTATATTAAATTTAAATTATCTGGACGCAGCGTTTTACATAATTCATTAAATCAGCAGCACTGATAAACAATATTTACATAATACAGCTTTTATTTGACTCTGTTTGTGTTATCATTATTGTCTTAAACAGGATTGTTTCTTTCTTCTGCTCTTTCCTCATGTAACATTTCAGCTCCAGGGTGAGACAGATAGTGAAATCATCAAACAGCTCCAGGAGGTGAAAGACAAAGCAGCTTCTGAAGAAGCAGCTGGAGTCCAAAAATTGGGAGGTTTGTGTTTCCTTTATACTCAATGAAAATTTGCTGACTTGGCTCTATTTGGTAATACAGAATAGAACAGAATAGCCACATTATTGTCATTCAGAACATATACAGTTAGTGTCAGTATTTACATCAAATTGTACAATATAAATAAACATTACCCCACCACACACTGATTTATTATTATTATTAAAGTGAAATTTAGAGTCCAGTTAGAGAAAACTTCTTGATGCAAAGATCCAGATGATCATAATGTCTCATTATTTAGTGCAAACACACAGTCATAGATGAAAGGAAACCTCTGTTCAGTTTTTGGATTTTGGTTTGTCGTTGACTGATCTATCATTATGGAAACTGTATTATTTCAACAGTGGTTATCAACACTTGTTAACACTTAAGCACATCAACACTTAATTGAGCTTCATTTGCAAATATAATTCAAGACACCTCAGATAGCCTTTGATGAGTGTCTGGATCCTAGATGAAGGCATGTTTGATCCTTCTTCCATACAAAAAAGCAGAAAAGCATCAACAGCCTGCTTCAAACCATCCCACAAATTTTCAATGACATCCAAGTCAGGGGAATGTGGTGTTATTCTTCCACACCACAGTGTCAATCTGTCTCATCTAAATGAGCTTTTGTACAACGAGCGATTCTGTTTGTGGTGTGAATGCAGAAAGGCCTTCTTTTCATTAGCCTCCCATACATATGTACAAATACACATCTTCAGCCAGATGCTCTGCAGGGTTTTGGAGGTGATTCATTCTGACAGTCCGCTGCATATGCAGCTCCTGTAATTTTCTTGGCCTGACCTGAGTTCAACCACAGCTGTGCCTGTGCTCTTCTATTTCCTGATTAGTGTCCTTATAGATGAAACTGAGTTCAAACCTCTGTGAGATGTTTTTGCAGCCTTCCCCTGAACCACAGTACTGACAATCTTTGTTTTCAGATCTTTGGAGAATTACTTTGTGTCAGAGTATTTCGTTTCAGTAAGGAAAGAGACGACAAGCTTGTAAAGACATGTACATGGGTGAGAGCTCTGAGTGAGACTCACACACAACTTACTGAAACGTCGCTGCAGCCGGTTTCGTTAGATCATTCCACTGAATCCCACCGCCGTGGACCACTTTTAAAAACACTGGCCAGAACCCGAATTTTAACGTTTTCTGGGCTTTTCTCCCCTACCTGGAGAGGGCTGTCGACAGACTTCAGTGCGGGCTCTCCACGACGTCAGGAATCAGTGTAGATCTCTGTTTGGAGTCACAACAAAACAGTTGTTATTTCCTATCCGGCTCGGAGGACCAAAAAATATGTCAGAGTATTTCGTTTCAGTAAGGAAAGAGACGACAAGCTTGTAAAGACATGTACATGGGTGAGAGCTCTGAGTGAGACTCACACACAACTGTAGTCCGCTTTATTTATATATACACTTGTCCATACAATGCACCCTTTCATGACTCTCATGTGGGCAAAAGCGTGCTTCCCCTTTAGGTTAACTCACTGCATGCCTTCTTCCTCGTGACTACAGCGTGATCTTCTAGTTTCAAATTCCTTAGGCATTTCCTGCTTTCCTCTAAAAGTGGTTAAAGCTGGTTTCACAAACAGTTATACAGGAGCAGTTATTTCCACATAGTTTCCGTGTTAAATGAAGTAAAACATAAACATTATAAAAAGGTATAATAAAACAGTAAAATCTCTTAACATATTCCCTCCTGTTTTTACGAATTTAGCAGTCTACATAATCATGGTTTTCACATATCAGAATATGACCTCTTGTTTTCACATTTTTGATCACTTCGTCATTAAAACCATAGTTTATGCATAATTACAACTCTTTACACAGAATCATCATTTCCATCGGGATCATCCTCATCATTGTATTCATTCATTAATACTGAAACGTAAGCCGTTACTGATGTAAGAATCATCTTGGTAATCATTTTCCTTAAACATGGAAGAATGCATGTTGAAAATACACAAAATAGCAGGAGTAAAATTCCTACGACTATTAGACCTTTGTATAACAAAACAGTCCATGAGCCACTTAATAACCATCTCAGCCAGTCAGTGCCTCCATCCACATATTCCTTTGACTGCACATTCTGGAGCTGTTTCAAAATTTTTAAAGCATCTGTCATGTTACTGGAATGTATATTATCAGGTATGTACGTACAACAAGTAGTGTTAAAAAGTACACATAAACCTCCCTTTTCTGCTAACACAATATCAAGCGCTACCTGATGTTGCATAACCATTATCCTGAGTGCGTCTATTTCTTCGTTCTGTTCGCTGTTGACTTTGCAGGAAGCATTCAGAAACAGTCCAAAACGGTAGTTTAAAGTCTCTATTCTTAAAGCGTGTTTTCCTACTCCTACCCATGGGAAGAGTGCGTGGGCAGCCTTTTGTCTTTCAGTCCAAAGTTTGAATTCCTTTGGGACATCGGAACCCCATATTGGATCATGCGGCTTGGGGTCTGGGGTGCTTCGTCTTTTCCTTGTTGTTGTCGTGGCGTCCACAGTTATCTTGAAAGTGTGGTCAGATATGAAAATGGGAGCGCACTGACCTGTCCAATTCTTAGGAAGCATAAAATAGGCTCGTTGGCCACAGAGCCAGGCCATTCCTTGCACCCAATAGGTGCCATTCGAGATGTTGCTGCTCTTCACTGGTCCTCCAGGAGCGTGTGTCTGTACTGCTTTGCAGTTGGTCGTGTTTCCCATTGGCCTGGATCCGTTCACTTGGCGGTAGCATAGGGTGTGGTTCAAATGCCCATTGTTTTCAAAAAAGACTGGGAATGATCCAGCCTTACTCCTATGCTTCACTTTCAGGTCAACCCAGAACCATTCGTCACATGTGCCATTTCGTAGTCCTATCTGGAAAGGTTCACCATGGTTGATCACAATTCCCTGGTATTGATACCCAAGGTTGGCGTAGCTTGGGCAAAAGCGTGCTTCCCCTTTAGGTTAACTCACTGCATGCCTTCTTCCTCGTGACTACAGCGTGATCTTCTAGTTTCAAATTCCTTAGGCATTTCCTGCTTTCCTCTAAAAGTGGTTAAAGCTGGTTTCACAAACAGTTATACAGGAGCAGTTATTTCCACATATTTTCCGTGTTAAATGAAGTAAAACATAAACATTATAAAAAGGTATAATAAAACAGTAAAATCTCTTAACACTTTGAGAATCAAATGCTGTCACTGTTCAGTGTCAAAGAGAAGCACAACTTGAAAGTTTCCACCTTAAATACATTTTCTTATGGTTGGACATGCTTGCCTATGAAGTTCAAGGCTTAACAAGCTAATCTAACTGATTTAGTGTTGCAAGTAATCAGTATTGAACAGTTCCATGCATTCAAATCAGTAAAAATACAACGATACCCAAATTGTTGCACAGCCAGCTTTTACAACTAACTCCATTCTGTACGTCTAAATACTGCTTCAGTAACAATAGATGTTTGTGAAACCCCCAGTACTCAGATGTAGGAAATGAGGAGGAAATGAAATACATGCCACTCTTATCTTTTTGTTGAATGAAGAGTGAATTTTCATGCAGGGAGTTGTTCATTTCAAAACCTTTTAACACATAATTCAAAAACAGTTTTTGGTGACACAACATGAAACTGAACAGATATGTATGTATGCCTGCTGAAATTCGCACCATTCAAATATGAAAACTGCCCACATTTAGATGAAGTGCTTAACTTCAGAAAAAATAATTAAAGAGATAAAACGCTTGAATTGTCCCTTTTCGGTTTAATTTCTGACTGAACAGTCTCAACTTTACAGAGAAATCTCAACACTGGATCCGGACCCGGACCACATTCTGCCTGATGTCTGATGTAGAGGATCAGCTCTGTTCCAGCTTTTCATTCAGACAAAAAGCACTGCTGTTTCACTTACATGCATGATTTCTTTGCTTTGTGTGATGGTGCTGCTGTCATAGGTTGACAGAAACAAGTAGAAACAAGAGGAAGTGGGATATTATTCTTTTATTGTTGTGTTTGAAACACAAGAGTAAGACTATTGCAGATGTTCATTTCATGTAAGAGATGCTACAGTATCCTTATAAAAGTTGTGGTTATATTGAAATCCATAATTATTCTATAAATGTTGACAGTAATAAGAAATGTGCTATCAGATGTCAAAGTAAATGGGACCATTATTTGTAGTGGTTCAAGTTCATAAACTGAATTTAAAGTACACAGAGCTGAGTCGTGCCAACCCCAATAGTGAAGACTCAATCTAAAAGCGTTGCTCAGAAGACAGATAAACATGGACGTATGTGATGGCTGCTATACTAATGATCATAGACCTGCACACTCATCATGTCCCTCTGTGACTTTCTGCTTAATGTGAAGTCGTTAGTGGAAATTATGATGCTGATATGATTTGTTTGATGTGACCAACCTGCTAATTTTTGACTTTTTATTGAGAAACAAGAAACACAAGTTAAAAAATACCCCATAGCACCGTAGTGTTAGCCCCAGTACTTTTAGTTAGTGATTGATGAATTGATTTATGTAAATTGGATTAGTGTAAGAAAATTATTTTAGTTATTTTAGTCATATTTGTCTATAAGCAGGCCTGAAAAATGACAGAAAGAGCTCACAAAATGTCAAAGCATGAGACTTTTTTCCATGTGCAGTCAGAGAAAAATGATTCTATAATTAGCATCAGCTTCATCAGGACAAAGAGAAGACGAGATGCTGAGAAGAAAATATAGAATTTGAGGGACCAGTTAAAGTCGATGAGGTCTATCTTTCCTTTATCAGCTTCCTGAATTTGTTTATTCAACTTTGTTTATTACTGTAATGTAAAGAAAATTTTAGAATTGAATCTTTTTTTGATAATTATTTTTGTAAATAAGGAATTTGTATTTACTGAAGCAGATGATTTTACATTCCAGCATAAACCAACCAACAAACCCATAAATATCCATCCATCAAAAACTAACTAACTAACTAAATAAGACAGACAGCGTTAATAATAATCAAGGAGCTCATTAAATGTCAGTTAAACACTTAAAAATGAGATGTGTTCTAAAACCTTTGACTGGTGATCTATAAGAATGACATCTGTTTTACTACATTAAGAAATAAATTAATCTAAATAAATTAGGATATTGCAAAAGTAATTAGAAGAATATTTCCATTAAAAATATACTTATGTTTTCATTTCTCTCCTGTCTGCTATTTGGAAAAGATGCTCCAGGCTGAGAAGACGAGGAATGATGAAACTGACAGAAAACTCAAAGAGGTAAATCACCAAAGCAGTTCGCTGCTGCCATCTCTCTTTTATCTCTTTGTATACAATACAAATTTGGAATTTCTTCACAAACATTAATTTTCCAGCACAAAAACATATTTAAGTTCATAGCTGTGATCTTTTTCTTCATCTCTCTTCTGTCCTTTAGTTGGTAAAGCAGCTCCAGTATGAGAAGAAGAAAACTGAGCAAAAACTTAATGAGGTAAATCTTTGTCACCCAAATCAATCACCTGCTATTATCTCTGTTTTCTACGTGTTCAGGTTACAATCACACATGAGAACAAACCTCAGACACCAAATAACTGTTAGTGAAGCTCAAGTTTGTTCTCACTGTTTTCAAACTTGAAACCTAAAAACATCATCAAACACTTTATATTTACATAACACGTTTTAATTTACATTTAAACAGATTTTTATTTCTTTGGTGAAGTTTGTGAATGTATTGTTATATCATGTCTTATAAAAGAGCACGTCTCCAGTCACATGTCCTCTCACCTGCTGTTAGAGAAAAACTATTCATACTTAAACAATCAGCTCTATCAGGAGAAACCCTTAAAAAAATAAAGTCCAGAAATCAGGGATTTCATCTCTCTGTTATAATCCTGCTGAATTTTCTTCTAAACATAAAAAATGCAAAAATGTTTCAAAAAAAGACAAATGCTGAAAGTCATTAACTTGGATGTTTAGCATACAGAAAATAAACATTTTAATTCCAGTTCATCGTTTTATCTCTGAGCGCACTCTCAGTGTTTTTTGTCTAAGGTGACGACTGCACATCAGGTTTATCAGATCATAACCTGCTGTTGTTTATGTGATCAGCACACATTACCAAAATGATTAACCAGGTAAAAAGAGAGAAACTTCTGTGACACAGAAAACTCTGACTTTAATGTAGACATGAAATATTAAACTATGGAGCCATCCTCTCAAAAACTGTAGACAGTGTTAAAGCAGATTTAACTCCATTTGCAATGCTGAAATTAAGAAATAGGTGTTCTCACTTATGGTTTGTGAGACCATGTGTAGATCCATCTTGTACGAGTACAATATTACCGGTTTGTTTGGTTGGTTGGTGCTAATAGACATTAGTTTGTAGTGAAAACTAATGAAACTAGTGAAATAACCTAACTAATAATCAGACTAAAGGGTTCTTTTGTACTGCCCATAGCTACAGCAATGAGATTTATGTTAAGAAAAACAAGGATCTACTGTCCACTTTCACTGTCTGTCTCTAAAGCAGTCAGTGGGTCTTCAGTTATAAAACAGCAATACCACCTGTTAGCTTTAAGGTTTGCAGAGCACTTGTTAGTCAGGTGCACAGGTGCTTCACCTGACTAACAGCTAAAGTTTGACACTGTCGCCTGTTTCATTTTTCTTCGTGGGGTCAGGTTTACAGACTGAGAGCTGCTATGAGGTGGCAGAGCAGATGTTCACAAACTGTGAGCAGCACTATTTTATGCTATATTCAGGTGTAACCCAGGTATGGCCCCAAGTTACTCTCTGGGTTAAATATCTTTTTCCAAGCTCAACCAAAAGGTTTCCAACATAACAAGTTACTGTGATGTTTCCCCGTCATCTCTTTTTAAATGGTGCAGATACTGATACTGAAGTTACAACTTGAAGCATGCATGAAAACAATCGTGAGAAACTAAACCATCAACTCTGCTGTAATAAAACAGAGAAATTATAAACAGACAAGAGTTTAAACTGCTGTTGGGAGGAGTTAAATAGAAATTTAAATGTTTCTCTGGAGTTTTAGTCTTTTTTTTTTTTCTTTTTTTTTTACATCAGGCCAGTTATATGTAAGTATAAGTGAAGCTGTAACTGGAGCTTTAGTGAATTGTGGTGAATATAGTGCAAATCTGGAATTTCTTTACAAAAATGACTTTTCCCTCCAAAAAACATCTTTCAATTCCTTGTCATAGCTGTGAGCTTTGTTTTTATCTCTCTTCTGTCTTTCAGTTGTTAAAGCAGCTCGAGGAGGAAAAGAAGAAAACTGAGGTAAATCTTTGTCAAATCAATCACCCGCTATTATCTCTCTTTTCTACATGTTGTATATAACAGGTTACTACATGTGCATCACTATGCGTACATTTCTTACTGAAGCGTGATTGGGAATCCTTACACTCATCACCTTACACTCACCTTAGATGCCCTTTGTGGGTTTTTTGCTGAAGATTAATTTTCTTTCCTACATCCTTTAATTTCTTTTTTTTTTTTTTTAGCCATAGCAACTTAGCCATCTACTTAGATTTTTAAATCATTGTTTACCCTGCGACCCCAGATAATCAGAAGAAGGATGGTTGGACATTTTTTGGTTTGTTTCTTATCTCCATACTTACTGTTGTTACTTCCTCATACTCTGTGGGATTTAGCAATTTTCTATTTTAAAAAGTGCCTTGAGGTTCACACAGGCTTGTTTTTTTTGTTTGTTTGTTTGTTTTGTTTTTGTCAGAATAAACTTCTGAGCAACCAGTCTGTGTTACTTTATTTCTTTTATTTTCTCATCATTCTAACAGCATGAATATGATGAAGTCCTGTAATAAACCTTTACTCTCATAATCACTGAACTTTATACTTTGCTCTATAGAAACCAAACTAATATTATAGGGCAGCCGAGGTTGTTGGGACCAAAACTTTAAATCTGTCTTCCAAGTTTACTGACTGTAGTTTTTACAGATGTAAAAACAAACATTAAGTATGTAGTATTTACACAAAAGAAGAACACTAACTGATCTCTGCCAACAGGTTTCCCACAGCAGCCGATTTAACTTTAGCTTTGGGAGATGATCTTATCAAAACTAATCCAGACGTTGCTCAACATGTAACTGAGGAGTGCTTGAGGTCAAAAAGCTTCATCATGGAGAAACTTGGTGTTTGTTATGTCACTGATTCATGTTTAAATAATCAGTTGTTCAACTTGTATGACTTTAAGTGAAGTAAGCAAAAGCTCTTATCATCCATCTAAAATTCCCAAATACTAAAGTGGTTCAGTCTTTATTTAGTTGTACAGAAAAACTAATAAACCTTATCAACTAAAAATATGTTGAAAATGCACTGCAAAGTTTTTAACTTAATTTTATTTTTTGAAAGATTTTAAACTTATTTTAAGTTAGTAAACCAACTGATAAATAAATAATTGATCAGGTAACAAATCATGAGCTAAAGCACTATTCTAGGAACATTTGTGTGTCTGTGTGTTTAATATTGTGTTCATTTTTCTGTGTCCGACAAATAAACTATAATGTTGCTGTATCTGTGTTATTGTGATGCAAAAACATTTTTATATAAGTCTGAGTTTTAATGTTAATTGAAGAAAGAAAAAAAAACGATCTTGATCTTTTAACACTAAATTTCTTATTAATAAACTTATTACTAAAATAATTCAACTTTTTTCTCATTTTTTCCTGTGCTGTATATAAACATATGTTTTGCTTCTTTCTTTTCTCATACATTACATTTTCACTGGGTGTCGGGCCGCTCTTCAGCAGGGAACAATAGCCAGGCCCAAATCTCCAACACCCGAGTGCATGACACTGGGATTGTCTTTATATTTTTTTGTCAATTTTTTAAAAACAGTTAACAAATCTGAAGATGAACGAATAAAATGCAAGTAGTAGATGACATCCATGCCCCTTCTGTTGGGTACATTCATTTTAAAATATGTTAATATATACATAAGTTATTATTCTTGCCATGCTCACTATTTAGCTGCAGAGGATGAAATGCTGAAATGTTTACACCTAAAAGGTTTATGTAGAATTCTTAAACCACAAGCTGAGACTGAAATGATCACACTGAAGTATTTTAACTCTGTTGTGAACAAACGTTTTCTCGTGCGGTTTGTCTCTAAGAAGCTAAAATTACTCGAGTGCCTGCAGCATCTAAAATCACTACACGCTGAGTAAACTGAGATACTGAGTGCTCTTTAAAATCTGCAGGAAAAAAATCATAAAGAAAACTAAACTAAAGTCAAACTATTTTTTACAATCACCCATCATAGTGTAGCTCTTATAATTGTCCAGTGTTCTGCACCGTTTTATTACCTAAATGTTAAAACTTCCAGAACATTCTCCATTAGTCATGAATCAGTGATCTTTATATATAAATACCATTTATTTCTGTTTAACACTGAGTTTTCCAAAGTGAAGTAATCCCTTCTAACAACAGCAGCAGAAGCACCATCACAATGGTGAAAATAGTCCTCAAGATTAGGAACACGAGGATGTCAGAACAAGAACACTCAGAAAAATAAAGGTGCCAGCTGGAACCAAAAGTGGTTCTTTAGACTGATGCCATAGAAGAACCTTTTTTGGTGCCACAAAGAACCATCAAGAAATCGTTCTTTGGGGCACCTTTAATGGTTTTTCAAAGAACCTTTTTAAAAAGGTCTTTCAAATGGTTGTTTTAAAAAAACATAAAGAACCTTTTTTAAAATGGTTCTTTAAAGAACCATTTTAAATCTTTGAAAATAAAATGTATCATATATTGAATTTGAGTAGGGTAAAATAAATACGAGCACAGCATAGACATATATTAATGGTTTATTGCCATTTCGTAGTTACCAAAACACAAAAAAGGCATTTTAACCTTCAGCACAACATCACTACTAATACATGTCACATATTAGTCATTTAAACAGTAATAATTAAACATTTTTCAATACTATAAATCTATAGATAACACAATTAATACATGTATTGTTTAATTAATAAAACATCAGAAAGATATAAAAACACATTAGAAATAGCAATAGCTTCATAACAGACCAATCAATCAAGACATTTTCATCAGCAGATGTTTGCATGTTCAGTAAAAATATTTCAACAAGTTTTTGATTAAAATTATCAATGAACTTCAGCCTTACGTTATGTAAGGTAAGTTTCATGTTGGACTCATGGTTCTTTGTTAGTCCAGTTTAGGATAATGTCTCTGACGTATGTATCATATCAAATATATGTCATATCAAAACAAGACCACACCTGCAGTTGTTTCAGTTTTTCACAGGTGTTTCCTGTCAGCTGGTCAACCTCACTCAGGTGGACATCCATATCAGCCAGCCAAACGACAAGCTCCTCCCTTTGTGCTTCAAATCCCTCCCACTCTGAGACAAGGAGCTGAGAGAGAGAAAACAAGGGTCGTTTATAGAGAAGAGAAAAGAGTGAAACCCTCCTCAGAAGGTCTGACTCGCATACCTGCAGTCGACCTGTGATGGACTCCTGTTTGGCGTTCACATCATCCCAGTGTTGCGAGCAACCGAGTCTGCAGGGTGCCCTGGAAGAGCCGAGTTAATGTTCGACTCTTCCTGGTCAGGCTCTCCAGCTGGATGATCCGAGGTCTCCCCTCTCGTGGCCGCCTCTGAACACACAAACACAAATTGCATGTGAAGCAGGAGGTGCAGATTTTTTGCTATTCTTTTCTAAATCCAGGTTTGATCATGTGGAGGCTTTTTTTGGCCAGCGGACGACTGTTGTCTCGCAGAAAGTCAAATCAAATGTATGCGATACACAATTAATTCACAAGAACACATTAAAAAATTAGGTGCCTGATTTCAACTGAATTCTGCATCAAAACAAGGTAACAGAGTTAAAAACGAGTGTTTGCAGCAAATGTGAGCACAAAGCCTCACTTTGTACCAGCCTGCTATTAAAGTTCTCCTCTATGCAGACAACGTTCCTGTTTTGAAGGCACAATTTGGATCTGCTGTACAAATCTTATGGATACACACTAAATGAAACAGTAGTGTGCACGACTCCAGATTCTGATCCCTCATCCTAATATGGTCCCAAAAGGCTAACAAAAAAAAACATAGCGATAGTAATAAAGCAAATGTTGAGGCTTCATAATACAAAGTCCATAAACCAATGGCTGACATGGGTTTTATCATAAGGGTGAGAAATATACAACATATGTTCTTAAGACTAAAAGTATAATACAGATTTTAGTCTCAGAGATTTGATGTTCATTTACATGCAGATGCCCTATACGTGCCTGCTCCGTGGTTTTCCACAACATTCTGCACATCACTATTTAATACAGGAAGTAGGCAAACTAAAACAAGTCATCTTTCTTTGTGAGAGGACCATATTAATGAAACAAACCTCAATGACATCATAGAGATCCCTAAAGATGCTCCTGCTGCTTCTCTTCCTCCTCATCCTAAGCTTCCTTCTCCTTGTCCTCGCCTTCCATCCAATTGTAATTCAATCTAATTGTTTTTTCCCCCTCCTCTTTCTCATTTGGAGCTGTGAAAGGAATTAGTGTGAATCTGAATTAATTTGGTGGTCTTGTGATTTAAGCCAGGTAGATTTATGTGTTGATGCTTCCTGCTCTACAACTGGCTGCTGAGTGCCCAGCGTTGATACGACTTGTTAGTATAATGACCTCTACTTTGCTTAATGTATGATGGTGGATAAATGTGATGTAAAAGAAATTTTAACTATACACAAAAGGACATCTATCTTGGTAACATCAAATGACCGAAGCAGAACTTGTGAACTATTCAGAAAATAAGTTATACAGGAACAGTCAAAGACACACCTTCTCATGTGTCACATTTCTATTCATTCAAAACACTTATGCATTGCTGTATTTTATACAGCTCTTACAGAATGCAAAGTACAGGTTCATGTGAGTATTTAATGTACGGCACAGCTCTACTGACTTTCAGAGTTTCTAGAGCAGACACAGAGCTCATGTCAGGCTTCAGGTGATTTTAACAATATTATAAATTTTAATTTCAGTCTAGCTGACATTACGTCATGTACGCAGCACGGAATTGAACCACATATTTTAGAAACCAAAGGTTCAAATTAGTTGGGAGCACCTTCACTTAATTATAACAGTGGTTCTGTTAGGAAAACAGTTCTGTATACTGGTTCTGTATAGCTAAATTGCGTTAACATCAATGGCTAACATAGCTAACCGTTATTGTTGGCACAATATTAACAGCAAGCTACAATGACGAGTAACAAAAACAAAACAGTAAAAAGGTTTTAATGAAAATGTTTTACCTTTTCAGTACTTGCTGGTCTTTGAAGCTCTGGATTCTGGGACTGTTGGAAGACTGTTATCCGTTTCACTGTCACTGTCTGTGAGAAAATATTTTCTCTCTTAGAAAGTTCAAGTCCCGCCGGTCGGGCAATCTGTCTGCGTGTACGCATCCCAACGATTGACCCCCTCCATCCCCTGCCTTTGGTGAGGTTGCCATAGTACGACGTGTTCTAACGTCACTCTTTCTCTCTCTCCCTGTCATTTATTTGGCTTGAAACACATATTAACAAATTGCTCAGTAATAAACAAGTACTGAGATCTTTTTCCTAAGCAGTGCGCTTTGTCAAAACTAAGTGTCAGTGTGTTCATTACACATACGTGTTCATTACATTGACATTCTGTTGTGCAATTGTTATTTACTTGTATTTTATAATTTGACTTTACATACTGCTGGGTGGTTTGCAAAGGTTACAATAACTAGTATTATCATTATGCTATATTTTCTAATATATATAATAATCTCAAAAGTAATGCCTTGAAGCAGAAAATAGTAATACTTTATTAAAATGTAAAACTAAAGTACAGTATTTGAATGTGTGTATTGTGTCTACTGTTTGTTATCTCACCATATTTATAAATGTCTTAATAATAAATGACATATTCTATTATCACATTATTTGTGATCAATGGGTTTGCGTGGTTGGGGGTGTGGGTGGGTAGGGTCTTTAGGCTTTGGCCCCCACCCCTGCCACCAGTATATTTTTAAGCAAGTATTTCTAACTTTTATTTGAATATTCAGTTTCCTACCATCTACTCTTAAAGGGTAATCACCAGGTAACCCACCCTCCCCTTCGCGCACACATCAAACTTGGATGAAGCTAAGGATGAAGAACCTTTTGTTCTTTAAAGAACCATTTGTAATAGCTGAAGAACCATCTACAAAAGAAAAAGGTTCTTTGACATATGATGGTTCTTTAAAGAACCATGAAGACATCTGAAGAACCATTTAAGAACCATAATTTTTCTGAGAGAAGATGAGCAGGTCTCTACGGAAGAGGATGGGGACAAAAAGTGGGCACGTCTTTTTTTTTCTTCTTTTCCTGAATTCTGAGAAAAAACTCAGAATTCTGAGATTAAAGTCAGAATTCTGAGAAAAAAGTCAGAATCCTGAGATTAAAGTCAGAATTCTGACTTTTTTCTAAGAATTCTTACTTTTTCATCAAAATGATTTTTTTTCAGAATTCTGAGAAAAAATGTCTAGAGCTCTATATCTTCTTCCTTTACCCTCTTTCCTATCTCTATGTATACTGCTATAACCTTTGAATACAAATTAAATCAAATTACAATCTAAATTTGATTTGTACCATGTTTACTAGATACTAATTATATCAGGTGTCTTATTAGAATGTTTTATGAATCCTTTAAACTTTTGCCCATTTGCTAATAAACTTCTGGAATTTTATTTCAAAATGATCACATTATCTTCTCTTCGGATGTTCCCGGCTTTCCATCTCCCCTGGTGTATTGTGTATATGTTCCCATGAAATTCCTTTGATATGATTTTTACAATCTTTATGCTTTGAGAATGTTGACATTATACAGCACACTTTTAAGAACCATAGTTTCTAAGTTTTCAGGCTTTTTGTCAGTTTTCCACCAACAAGTCAACCGCCCCTGTTTTCGTCATGCTCAGTGTTTATCTGATAAACACAGAGGAATGTGCAAAAATGAATGTTAGAAACTGATCAGACTGGAGTGTCTGGTTTGCAGTGACTTGTTAGTACTTGTCTCAGTTTGTTTCCTGCTGCTTTCACTTTGGCAGTTTGGATCATTGTGTCTGGGTCTGGGGTCCGTATCTCTGGTAAGTCTCCTTCTATTTGTTTGTTTTGTTTTGTTTTTCCTTTTACAGAATAAATTGATGTCAGGTTGGAAGTTAAAACTACAGATCAACAACGACAAACCCCTCACATACGAATTTAAAGAAAACTTTATACTGGAGAGACACTCTGTGCTGATAGTGTTAGTGCAGCTGTCCCTTTAATAGTTCTGATACCTGGTGACATCACAGGAAGCAGGAAGTAGTAAGGTTTAGTGACGTTTGCACATGGCCAAGGAGACTGGCATGAATCCACATGCATCTGCCCTCAATCCTTCGTCTTTTGGAGCATCGTCTGTATGTATATTGTTTATTTGATACTTATCTGTAGTTCTGTGGTTGTATTTTGTGACATGAGGGAAGTTTAATGTGTAACTTTGATACGTTGTTGAAGCCACATGTTTAGAGCGCGGCTATGCTTATTCTTGCAGCTAAAGTGCTACGCTATGTTGATTTAGATTATTGTAGACTTGTAGGTACAGTGTATATGTAAGATTTAAAGAATATACTGTAATTGTAATTGTGTTATGTTTGTTTCAGTTTCACACTTTCTACATCATTAAACCTGTGGACAAAGAGTAATGGTCTTCAGAGTCTTGATGGAAGAAAAGTGTTGAACCTTGCTGCTGGTTCCTCTTCTGTGCAGTGTGGAGAGGGAAAGACAGTACACACTCGTTGTGAGTCTCTGTGTTACTAGATTTTCTCTCTTATTGTTACGTTTCTCTTGGACATCTGTGACCTTTTTATTGGTTACATTTACAGTTACGACAAGACGCTGTCAAGAAGCCAAATAAAACTGATGCTGACTTGGTGTGGATATACATGGTCAACTGGAACATTGGAGACAACGTGAAGATCGACCTCATCAGCAACACTGGAGAAGAACAGATGCTGTTTAAAAAACAAGATCATGTTAAATAATCATTGTAACTTTTCTGTGGAATAAATTAAAAAAGAGCATTATTACATTTTATATATTTGATATCATTTTATGTTAGTTAAAAATTTTGTGTTTTTATTTAATTAAAAATATGTAAATAAAAAAGATCTTCAAAAAGGAGTCTTTATTATTTTGAGGTGCAACACAAAAATAGTTTAACTGCAATGATGCGGACAAAGATAAGACTTTGCTCTGGGTTTCAAAGCTGAGGGTGCATGAGTGAAAACAT
Organism: Oreochromis aureus; assembly: GCF_013358895.1. Classification (NCBI taxonomy): domain Eukaryota; kingdom Metazoa; phylum Chordata; class Actinopteri; order Cichliformes; family Cichlidae; genus Oreochromis; species Oreochromis aureus. The sequence goes on along the minus strand of NC_052944.1, from coordinate 52,727,951 downwards.
CACAAAGAGAAAATCTCACAAGATCTCAAGATGTCTTTTTTATTTTACTTTGAAAAGTGATTATTATTTTTTCTTTAAACACAAGTCACAGCGACACTCCCTAGTTGACTATTTGTATTAGAGTTTTTCATCCTTTAGCACAGATTATAGAACAGGAGGTGTTTTGTAGTTAGCATAGGTAAATGGTAAATGGCCTGTATTTGTATAGCGCTTTACTAGTCCCTAAGGACCCCAAAGCGCTTTACACATTCAGTCATACACACACACACACACACACACACAGGTGATGGCAATCTACATTGTAGCCTGGGGCGCACTGACAGAGGCGAGGCTGCCAAACACTGGCGCCACCGGGCCCTCTGACCACCACCAGTAGGGGGCAATGGGTGAAGTGTCTTGCCCAAAGGCACAACGACCGAGACTGTCCGAGCCAGGGCTTGAACCAGCAACCTTCTGATTACAAAGTGAACTTCCAACTCTTGAGCCACGATCGCCCAGTTAACTTTGTCAACACAAGAGCACTGAATCCAAAGTAGAACAAACGACAGGTTGTTCTACTTTGGACTGATGACTGGCCGAGCACTTCAAGTCCTGATCTCATCATCCAACATCATAACATCATACAGCTGATATCATAGAGTAACAGTTAAAACAGTGCTCAGGATAAGGTGCATTTGAGCAACACCCTCTGTGAAGGCAGCACTGTTTTTATGATGTGGTTCACCAACATCAGATATGCTGCACTTGTGCCATCCTTCATCAGATATGGAAAGACTGTGCTTCACTATGTCTCCTGTTACTCTGTTCTCTATGAGAAGTCCATCCCTATAAAAATCAGAGAGGAGGTGGGAGGATGTGTTCTTGTTTTTGCAGTTCAGGCTCACACAGTTACCCTTCAGCCCAGGAAAAACAGGCCTCTGCAGGATCCCAGAGCCAACTGACAGAAAAATGTTTTCATTTCCAGTCATGTTCTGTCTCTCCTAATTTTGTCACATGTAAACATTTTCCACTGTTTGTTTGATAGGTTACTTGAATACTGCAATATACTGTTGTACCAATTCAGTTAATATTTTGTTGGGTTTCTTGATAACACGTTGCTTGAGGCGCTCCTCAATATAAAGTTGCAGACTGTCCAGATCTTCACCATTGCCCACCAGAGTGCTGAAGGTTGGAAAATTTAGCTAGAATTTATTTTATTGCCTTTTAGGCTAGAAATAAACTGGTGGAGAAAACTAATGACCAAAATGTAACCAGTAGCACCCCGCCATGCTCAATACTGCCGAGATTCCCATTAAAGTCTCGTGTCACTACTGTATCGTGTCTCCCCAATACTTAGCTGATTTCTGGCTATCTTTGGACATAAATATATTTTAAAACAACAGCTTGGAAAGGTACTGTACAGTGCTGTACAGTTTCACTTGGTTGCAGTTTTTGAGTTAATTTGATTCATTATTGTGTCTGAAACATAAGCATTTCTTCCTTCTGCTTTTTCTTCATGTAACATTTCAGCTGCAGTCAGAGAAGAATACTGAAATCATCGATCAGCTCCAGCAGGTGAAACAAACAACAGAGAAACTGAAGAATCAGGTAGAGAAGAAAGCTCATGAGGTTTGATTTTCAATTCTAAACATTCAGAATTTTCTGACTCAAATCTCTTCATGAATAGAATGCACATCAATATTGACTCACCAAATCCGAAGGTCTGAAATATAAAAAAAAGAATCCAGGATATATACATTTTACACCCAAGCTCCAACGTTGTGGCTGATGTCTTCAGATGTTGCTTAAACATGTACACATGATTGTTTTTTTCTCATCATTCCATCTAATTTGTGAAATGCACCAGTCCCTTCTGCAGTCCCTTTTTCCTCAAAGATACTGTTTATCGTTACAGTCAAACAGTTTTATTTGGTCAGACCACATGTCTCCAGAAATTAGGATTTTTATCCCCATGTGCAGCAGCAAACTGTAGTCTGACTTTTTTATGGTGGTTTTGAAGTCATGGCTTACTCCTCCCAGAGTAACCTGGTGGTACAGGACTCGTTTTACTGTGGATAGTGTCGCTGTCTTTCTAGTGTCAGCCAGCATCTTCACAAGGACTTTTCAATTCAATTTTTAATTCAATTTTATTTATATAGCACCAAATCACAACAAAAGTCGCCTCAAGGCGCTTTATATTGTACAGTAAATCGCACAATAATAGATACAGAGAAAAACCCAACAATCATATGACCCCCTATGAGCAAGCACTTTGGCGACAGTGGGAAGGAAAAACTCCCTTTTAACAGGAAGAAACCTCCAGCAGAACCAGGCTCAGGGAGGGGCGGCCATCTGCTGCGACTTGTTGGGGTGAGAGAAGGAAAACAGGATAAAGACATGCTGCGGAAGAGAGAAAGAGATTAATAACAGACATGCAGAGAGGTCTGTTAGCAGTGAGTGAGAAAGGTGACTGGAAAGGAAAAAACTCAATGCATCACGGAAATCCCCCTGCAGCCTACATCTATTGCAGCATAACTAAGGGAGGATTTAGGGTCACCTGGTCCAGCCCTAACTATATGTTTTACCAAAAAAGGAAAGTTTTAAGCCTAATCTTAAAACTAGAGATAGTGTCTGTCTCCTGAATCCAAACTGGAATCTGGTTCCACTGAAGAGGGGCCTGAAAACTGAAGGCTCTCCCTCCCATTCTACTTTTAAATACTTTAGGAACAACAAGTAGGCCTGCAGAGCGAGAGCGAAGTGCTCTAATAAGGTGATATGGTACTACAAGGTCATTAAGATAAGATGGGGCCTGATTGTTTAAGACCTTGTATGTGAGGAGCAGGATTTTGAATTCAATTCTGGAATTCAACCAATGAGCCAATGAAGGGAAGCTAATACAGTGGAACCCCGACTTACGAATAACCCATTTAACGAAAAATTCAAGTTACGAAGGCACTTAACGGCAATATTTCTGCCCGTGTTACGAAAAAATGCCCACATAACGAAATCCGCTGGCTCTGATTGGCTGAGCCCAGAATGCCTACAATGCCCACAATGCCTTCCGAATCATGTGACAACCCCCTTGGCTTTCGTACTTGCGCTTCGCTGCTGCACTTGATTGATGTATTGTTGTTGCAGTTAGCAATTAGCCTATAGCCTATCGTTCACTCAAAAGGTGCGATGGGTGCTTCGACTTACGAAAACTTTTTGACTTACGAAAGACCCTCGGGAACGAATTAATTTCGTTGGGGGTTGGGGTTCCACTGTATAGGAGAAATATGCTATCTCTTTCTAGTCCCTGTCAGTACTCTTGCTTTAACTCTTCTCTGGAGGGGAGAGGGAGGGGAAACAGGAGGACAAAGGAGGGGGGAACAACTAAGCTGTAGTGCCCCTTCACTTCACTCTGCAATACTTTTTGTTAATAGTCAACGGTGCAATAGACTTCAATACTAGAAATGTGCAATTCACTTGTATTCTTATTCCTATTTATTCTATTTATCCCCTTCGTATATTTTATTTATATATGTCTCTGTATTTATATGTGTGTGTATATATAATATTCTGCTCACGCTCTGTAACTTCTGTCGGTGCTATGCTTTTGGAAAACGAATTTCCCAGACGATTAATAGAGTTTTATCTTATCTTATCTGCGTGAACTAGTTTTTCAGCGTCACTCTGAGACACTCTTCTAATTTTAGAGATGTCGTCAAATGGAAGAAAGCAGTCTCACATATGTCTTGGTCAAAAGCGACTCCAAGGTTACTGGGGGCCAAGGTAATGCCATCCAGAGTAAGAATCTGGTTAGATACCACATTTCTAAGATTGTCAGGGCCGAGTACAAGAACCTCAGTTTTATCTGAATTAAAAAGCAGAAAGTTAGCAGCTCTTTATGTCTTCAAGATATTCCTGCAGTTTAACTAATTGGTGTGTGTTATTTGGCTTCATGGATAGATAGAGCTGGGTGTCATCAGCATAGCAATGAAAATGTATCCTATGTCTTCTAATGATACTGCCTAAGGGAAGCATGTATAATGTGAACAGAATTGGTCCAAGCACTGAACCCTGTGGAACACCATAATTGACCTTAGTGTGTGAAGAGGGCTCTCCATTTACATGTACAAATTGGAGTCTATTTGTCATGGTTCTGGGTCGGTGCAACCCAGTATTTTGAGTTCTAATGTTTTGGTTTATTCTTGTATGATCATTTTGCTACCTTTGTGATATGTTGGTTATTATTTGAATTCTATGTTTCTGTTTATTCATGTTTAAGAATTTGTTCTCGGTTGTATCTCACGTTTAGTTTAGTTCAGGTTCCATGTGTCATTCTCTGTCTGTCTCTCAGTGTCAGATCTGCGTCTTGGTGTAGTGTTCTCGTTTCCTGTTTTATTGTGAAGGTCTGCGTCTCATGTGAGTGTGTCCAGTTTTACCTCTGTCTCGTCTTGTTGATGATTCCCAGCTGTGTTCCCCACCTGTGTGTAATCTCCCTGTGTTTCCCTGTGTGTATTTAAGTCGCGTCCTCTGTCTTTGTAGTTGCTGGTCCGTCTGTGTATCCACCATGTTTCATCCGTGTGTCCCCTGCCGTCATCATTATCGTCTTCCTGCTTTCATGTCCAGGTTCGTGTTCTTGTTCATACTCAGTAGTTTAGTTGTCCCAGTATAGTTTAGTTCTCCGTTTTGCCGTTTGCCTGCCTTTATTTCGTATTCAATAAATCACCTTCACACCTTCACGCCTGCCTGCATTTGGATCCTTCCTTACCTTTTCCACACGGCTCTTCTCACTCGCCGTGACACTATAAGATAGATATGATACAAACCACTGCAGCGCAGTACTAGTAATATCTACAGCATGTTCTAATCGCTCTAATAGAATATTATGGTCAACAGTATCAAATGCTGCACTAAGGTCTAGCAGGACAAGCACAGAGATGAGTCCAATGTAAATGAGAGCAGGTACAATGTTGGGCCTAAACTCAGACCCCGCTGTATCCAGGACTTATTCCAGTGAAAGAAAAACAAGGCAACAGTGATCGATCGATTACTTGCGCAAGGGAGGCCTCATCTGTGTCCAGCACGAAAATGACCCCGATGATGGCCTCCTCTCGCTGGCTTTTATTGAAAACACAGTTCACACAAAACAATAGTACCTCCCCTCATAACCCCCCTTGGTTACGAAGACAAGGCACTGTATGTAAATGTATATACAAGAGAGAGTGTGTGTGTGTGTGTGTGTGTGTGTGTGGCCTCCTGCTGATCAAAGGGTCATAAAACCTAAACGCAGGAGGAACATCCTTGGTCATAAAGAGGGTAGTCTCTCTAACACAGTGAAACCATACAAAGGGCAGGAAGTTCTACCAAACATCAAACAGACCTTCACAAGGATGTTGCCTGTGATAAAACACTTCAGCCTCACACCCAGAACCTCGAGAATCTGGGGATGGGAGGAAAGAAAGAATTCCTTTCACAGAGTTAAAACAATGGACCAATGGTAAACATAAAAATGACAAATGTTTAACTATTCACTCCAACATACATACAGTGGGATGCAAAAGTTTGGGCAACCTTGTTAATAGTCATTATTTTCCTGTATAAATCGTTGGTTGTTACAGTAAAAAATATCAGTTAAATATATCATATAGGACACACACAGTGATATTTGAGAAGTGAAATGAAGTTTTTGGGATTTAAAGAAAGTGTGCAATAATTGTTTAAACAAAATCAGGCAGGTGCATAAATTTGGACACCACAAAAAAGAAATTTTGCATCGCACTGTAGATTCTGCTTAAAGACATAAACACAGAGCGACACATCAGAATCAGTAAGACGTCGGCTTTCTCACCCAATGGCACGTACACAGATATGGACACACCGTCGGGGCTGAAAGCTGACAGCTCACTGACTTTGATGCACTGGCGGGTCTGCGCTTTGTGCTTACGTCTTTTATTGCGCTAAATTCTGAAGCTGCAGATTTTATTTCTCTCCAAACAATATTGACTGAACCAGCAGCAAAAGAAGATCCAAACTTCACACTTTGCTTCACATAAACATTGTCATGAATTCCCTCTTACTTTTGCGTTTTGCACTTTCTGTACTTCATGCAGAGCTCTCTCTCGTTCTCTCTCTCTCTCTCAGGAATAGTTTCCCATCTAAAAATCTCTGTTTTCTGCATTATTCACTTGCTAGGGATTGTTCTCAAAGCAAGAGATTGACGAGGTACAACACAAATGCTACGGTAAGGGGGAGCCAGGACGACAGGTCAGGGGGGAGATATCATCAACCGAGATTGTGTACCAAGCCCCAAGTGTGATAGAAGAAGGATCGTTGAGTACGAGACAAAAGACCTAAAAGATAGGTTAATGGTGAAGCTTGGAACCTGGATCCCCTGTAGCCAGTTACCAAGACTACGTGAAGTACCCTCAGAAGATGATGTAAACGCAGCGCTACAGACAATACCTACAGCCATCATTACAGAGACTAACAAGCTGATCTACACTATGGCAGCAGAGATCAGTGAGATGCTTGGCTACAAGTTGAACAGCTGCAAGGAGCAGTACCCTCCATGGAGAAGGAGACTTGAGGTTAAGATCAAAGTAGCACGGCGGGAGGTTAGCCAACTATTGGACCTGCAGAAAGGTGTGACAAAGAAGGCGCCTAAGAAGTATAGCAAGCTGTCCATACCTGAGACCTTGGAAACTGCCAAGCAATGACTCACAGCCTTGGCTAACCACTTGAAGAAATACACCAGAGAGATCGAAGGCAGGAGAAAACACCAGCTGTTCTCCACAGAACCAGCCAAGGTGTACTCTCAGTGGCAGAGGAACAGTGATGGGAATAACGGCATTACTAGTAACGGCGTTACTTTTTTCATTAACGAATAATCTAAGTAATTACTATTTCTTTAGTTACAACGCCTTTACCATTACTAACAAGAAAATACGGCATGGTCGCTTTACTTTTCAACAAACAGACGGCTGAAGTTGTCTTCTTCTTAATGCATCTTATATCAGTTGCAGGGAAGTAGCTGTCTATGTAAGTAATCTGGGCACTACAGCTTTAACCCTCTGGGGTCCAGGGTATAATTGGCCGTTTTTGACTACTTTTGATTTTACCTCTATATTTCACCTTTAAAATATGTTTTTCTTGCCTTGTTTGGTATCATTATTTTCAGCACAACCTCAAATATCTGAAATTTGAGTCATTTTTTCATTTTGGTATACTATATTAGCACAGTTGATCTAAATTCAGACAAAAAATTCAAGATCCGAGTGGAAAAAAGTTATATTTTTTACTGTAAAACCCACAAACATGTTTAACGAATCATTTTCATAACTTGAAATGCAAACAGAAATTGTACATTTCTAAAAATTATGCACAAGTTTTGCAAACAACAAAGTTATATGGTACTATTTACCTAAAAATGCAGCCAAGGCCTCAGGCGTTTTTTATATAACCATTTAAAACTATTTACAGAACAATCAGGAGTGCTGCATCAAATAAGAAGGCACACAAATTATTTGTGCCAGTCCAAAAAATGTAGTTTGTGTTCAGTATAAGACAGAGGAGAAAACCACAGGCCTAAACCCTGCAGGTCTGACTGCAGGAGGTGCATCAGTCCTGTTTTCCACGTGGGAACAGTGTTTACACTGGAATCCACCTTTGACGGCTTTTTTTGGAGAAAATATGAAATTCAGCAGTCTAACTGACACACAATGCAAAACAATAACTACACAACAAACTAACTATAGCCTCCAAACAGGCTAAACATCACTAATGTCTCACATATGCAAACTCGCTCTCTCTCTTTCTTTCGCTCGCCCGCTTTCCATCGGGTGTCACTCCTAAAAACTTCCCCTTCTCCCTAAGCAACCAAATGTCACATGTTGCCATATCATTTTTTCGATTGGCTGACATGGTAAACTCTAACACCAATGGGGAAGGGGTGTTTTTTTCTTTTTCTTTTTTCACTCGCAAGCGGAGAGTGTTTGCTAGCGCTGTTTGTATAAAATGCTGTTTTTACCGTTCTTCCCGCTGTAAACACCACTGTTTTGTTCAGAAAAAAACATCGCGTGTATTTTTTTATCATAACTCTGGTTTTACGTGGCCTATCGACACAATTCAAAAACTGGTATATAGTTTGAAGTCCGCACTTTCGACCCAAGTTGGAATGGAGACTCTGAGTCGCTGCATCTTGTAGCTGTGTCATCTTAAATTGGTCATGTGATTTTGACGCGCCGGCGCGTCCGGCGACCCCAGAGGGTTAAGCAGCTGTGCACGCACCTGTGGGCAGGAATCACTTTTTGGCACAACTCCTGGAGCTAAGAGGGCAAAACAATCGCATGAGTGCTGCTGTTTGGCTGAGGAACACTAAAGCAGTCGTGGTAAGCCAATCACATGACCACTTCAAGATGACAAAGCAACAAGGACAGTGCTAGCAAGCACTCTCTGCTTATGACCAAAAAACAAGAAACAAAGCAAAAACAAAAAACAGCTTGTTCATGTTGGTGGAAAAATGCACTATGTCGACCAATCAACCAATAGGTCTGCTCCACTACACGGCTTGCGAACCTACTTCTATGAGATTTTCAATCCCAGTTTTCAATGTCTCTTGCCATTGTCGACTACCCAAGATCCAAAGAATGTTAAAGTCAAAGGGCAAAGAAGACCGAAACCGAGAAACTTCGACACCTGCGGTGCCTGTAACTGCAGCCGAGATTAGCTTAATGCTCGAGGTACATAGAGCTGCATTACTAGCGGACTTTAAGTCATCCTTCAAGGTAGAGGTCTGCATTCCCGCGGCTGTCCCGCGGGAGCCGCGGGACCCGACCAGATTTCTTGCGGCGCGGGAATAAATTTCCAAATAAAATGCGGTAGCGGTCGGTAACTCTGGTGTAATTTGAACGGGAGCGGGCGGTCTGAAAATATAGCGTGCCCGACATTTTTTCGAACAGCATATCTGTGATTTCCTCATTCTAATTGAGCACTGGTACAGCCAGTGCTCACGCCTATTACACGCACTGAGCGCATGGATCAGTGCTTTTGCACGCGATGCATTTTACTTGCACAGTCTGTGACTCTATGCGCGCATCACCTGCATCAGAGCGCGCTTTACCAACATGGCAGAGCAAACTGAAGATGCAATTTCTTTGAAGGACGTTCAGCTGGGATTAGACAACGGTCAGTTTACTTTAAGGAAACCCACATCAGGCAAGTCTGATGTATGGGAGTCTTTTCATGCGTCATAGACGCAAATGGAAAAAAATTACCCTTTGTACAATGCGATAAATGCCTCAAAGTTTTACCCTTTTGCAGTCACAAGACTGGAACCTCAGGTTTAAAGGCGGCACTCATGTCCCATCACAAAGGGGCAAACAAAACTGGCATTTACTAAATCTTTGCTGGTGCCAGAGAAGTTTAAAAAGAAACCAGAGACAAATGTGTTCAGTTTGTTTGCCAAGACATTCGACCGTATGATACCATCTCTGGAAAAGGCTTCACACAGCTGGCCCAACATTTGGTCGACACAGCAGCAAGAATAGGAAAATTCGATGTCTGTGAGATACTACCACACCCCACAACGGTGTCAAGAAATGTTGAAATGAGGGCTCAGAGTCTACGTAAACATGTTGTGGAGGAAATCACTGCAACAATATCGAAGTTTGGATGCGCTGTTACAGCAGACATATGGACAGAAACATATCGAAAACGTCCTTTTGTCTGCAACCATCCATTACGTTAATGAGCAATCTGAGCTACATTCAAGAGTGCTTTTTGCTGCCCCTTTTGACCCAAGCACCTCAAAGACAGGTGAAAACATTCGAAGGCACCTGCTGCAGAATCTCAGAGTGTTTGGCATTGATGCGACAGACATGGGCAAAAGATTATTTTGTCACAGATCGTGGAGCCAACATGATCAGTGCCTTACGAGAATACACGAGGCTAAACTGCACAGCGCACATACTAAACGTGACTCTCTCCAGTGCGTTTGGTCCTGCCATAATCGAAAAGTCTCCAGAGATCGCTAGCCTTCTGACTGATGTTAAAAAGTTGGTTACATATTTCAAACACTCAGGACAGCAGGGCAAGCTTAAAAAGTCACTGAAACAATCCATAGAGACACGATGGAACTCTAACTTTGACATGTTAAATTCTGTCTTGGAACAGTACGAAGACATTGCATCTGTGCTGACTGAGAGCAATAATTATGACAAGATCGGACGCATTAGCATCAGTACTCTTAAGTTACTAGTATCATTCCTAAAACCCTTCAAAGAGGCAACTGACGACTTGGAAACTGATAACACAGCTCCCAGTGCCTCACTTGTTCTTCCGTGGTCTGTGCGATTAATTGAGCACTGTACATCAGCCACAAAAGACCCTCTGCTCTCTGAAATTGCAACCGTCTGTGTAACACGGCTGAAAAGAATTACTGTCAGCAGACAGCACTTCATCCCATTCTGTTCACATGCTTTATAAAATAGCAACCTTTCTGACACCAAATCTGCGAGGTCTGAGAATGTTAGATGAAAGAGGCGACAGAATGTGATACAGGGAGTCAAGGAGATGATCGAAGATTTAAAGTTTGATCATGCACATGATGAGGATGTTGAACCAACACCTGCCAAAAGGCCTACTGTTCTTTATAAATTTTCAGATTGGGAGGAAGAGGAAGAATCATGTGGATCAAAATCACTAGATGTTCAGATTCAGGAGTACAGGACCATGAAACTTGAATTATCAAGTCAACAAAACATTTTGCAGTGGTGGAATTCCAACAGTTCCCAGTTCCCTGCCCTGAGCAACCTTGCAAGATTTGTCCTCTGCATCCCGGCAACGAGTGCACCTTCCGAGAGAGCATTCAGCCTTTGTGGTCGGATTTTGGAGGAGAGACGTTCAGTACTGAAACCCTCATCAGTCAGTGACATTCTTTTCCTGCATGGAAATTTAAAATAATTTGGATTTTTAAGTAAGTTTCGTTCATTTGATTAATAGTTTATAATTTTGAGACGTCGTTTATTGTTGTATTTATATATGCATATTTTCTTTTGTAGGAGAGACCTTGAATTCGACATTGGGACATTTTTTCGTTAAACTGATAGTTTAAACAATCATTTTTTAATTTCGCAGTGGCCAACTATTTTGTTCTTTTGTTTACAATTTTAAGTGACTTTTTTTTTTTTCACGACACTTTCCCTACTGTGTTGACAGAAAAATGTTACGTTTGTATTTTACATAAAAATAACAAATAGGCCACAATGCTGTATTCGTTTTTATTTATTTTATTTTTGCAACACGTTTTCCATGTTAAAAGATAAATGTTGCATCTTGACAGATAAATGCATCTTGTTTAAGAAAAATAAATACAATCATTGCACAACCTGCAGTTTTATCTGTTATCTCTATTTTTTGGTGGTACCCCATTTAAATGTGAGATTTTGGAAACCAGATCTAAATTTAGCGGGAACGGTCGGGTCGGGTAGAAAATTATTCTAAGCGGGCAGCGGGTGAACAAAGACTGAATATACAGCGGGAGCGGTCGGGTGTGGTACAAAATCTTGCGGGAGCGGGCGGGAGCGGGACTAAAAAAACATTCCCGCGCAGACCTCTACTTCAAGGACTTGTCCTCTAAGTTAGACAATGTGCAGTCTGCAGTTCAGGACCACGGTCAACGCATTAACACTTTGGAGTCCAAATACACTGAATTTGACCAACGTCTGAAGCTTTAAGTCCACAGTAACTGACAAATTGACTTGAATCCCTGCATACTTACAGGCAATCAGACGGTTACAGAGAAGGCAGGCAAGCACTGTATATTTCTGTTATTTCATGGTATATTAGTTGTCACTGTCTTAAAACCTGGTTCTTATGTTTCTTTGGTAATATTTTTAATTAATGTTTACTGATTCCTAGGATGTTTGATTTATTCTGGAATATATACTCCAATGTTAAGGTTGTATGGAGTTTCTATGTAGCAGGAGTTTGGGCCAGGAGGTTGAAGTTGTTGGGGATATACTGAGGTCACCTTAGTTCAGAAATGGGACCAAGTGGGTGGGGTGGGTGGAAACTATGGCCTACAGATGTGGTTGTTACACCTTGTGTTATTGTTCCTGTGTTTGTTTGATTTGGTTTTATGTGGGTTTTTGGGGGGGCTTTTTGTTTTGTTTTTTTCTCTTCTTCTTTTTTTTCTCTTTTTGTTGTTTTCTTTTGGGGTTTTTTCTCCCCTCCGAGGTACGGTCATCTTGTTATAGACCAGTTTTCAGTAAAACATACAGTGGGTTGCAAAAGTATTCAGCCCCCTTGAACTTTCCCACATTTTTTCACATTACAGCCACAAACACGAATCAATTTTATTGGAATTCCAAGTGAAAGACCAATACAAAGTGGTGTACATGTGAGAAGTGGAACGAAAAAAAATCATACATGATTCCAAACATTTTTTTACAAATAAATAACTGAAAAGTGGGGTGTGTGTAATTATTCAGCCCCCTGAGTCAATACTTTGTAGAACCACCTTTTGCTGCAATTACAGCTGCCAGTCTTTTAGGGTATGTCTCTAGCAGCTTTACTCATCCCTATATAAAAGCTGAAAATTTAAATAGTTAAAAATTGAACTGTGACTAGTTGGTTTTTGTATTATATGTTCTATTTATTACATTTTATGTGGAGTTAATGAATAAAAGTATATTTATGGTGGCCCCTAGAGACAAAGCAGCACGTACGAACTTCAAAACACGTACGAACTCTGAAGCACATACAAACTGTGAAGCACGTACAAACTCCAAAACACATAAAAACTCAGAAGCACGTACAAAACACAACAGAAGTGCTCCAGGATGCTAGGCGCAGTGTTGAGCTTTTGTTACCTAGAGGCTACACAAGCCTGCAAGTACCACCGACCGGATTTGGTGTGTGGTAGTAGCAGGTAAATGAACATTTTTTTTAAAATTATTTGAATACGTATGAGTGCTTGTGTATAAATACAGAAACACTACACAAATACGCTTTCAATTGTGTAATTTAAGTGATCTAGGTAGCTCTGTTTTGAAATTCAGTTAATGCTAGAAATGTGTTTTGGAGTTTGTACGTACTTTTTGGAGTTTGTATGTGTTTTGTCTCTAGGGGCCACCGTATATATTTATATATAAATATATATAAATAAAACCACTTTTTTTTTACATTAGTAATTCCTTTTGTGCATACTTTTATATTATTGTTAATAATAAATTAATTAACGCAACAAAAGAACCTGAAGAGCCAGTTCGGAGCTGAAAGAAACGGCTCTATTTAGTGAGCCGAGCCGAAAGAGCCAGTTCTCTATAAAGAGCCGGAAATCCCATCACTATTAGAAACCCAGCTGCACAAGAGCTTAGACAAACTGATTTTGACTTCCACTTAGTTTCTTCAGGCTTTAGATATCTAGGAGTGCATGTTACCAGTTCATTTAAAGCTTTGCGAACTGCAAATTTTAACCCTTTGCTGACCTATGTAAGGTTGGCTTTTCAAAGGTGGGCAAACCTTCTTGTATCACTTCTTGGCAGGATTAATATTATAAAAATTACTATTCTACCCTAATTTCTCTATCCTTTTCAGTGTATCCCACTGTTTTTTTTACCTAAATCCCATTTCAAATCTGTGAATCGAATGATTTCATCATTTATATGGTCAAATGAGACCCCCGGGATTAGTATGACCTCACTACAACAGGGTGAGCTCAGTGGTGGGGTCTCACTCTGCCCAACTTGATGTTTTACTAATGGGCAGCCAATATTCAAAAGTATACCTATTGGCTGAACAATGCTCAAGCTACTTGATGCTGCCTTGAGGCTCAATCATGTTTCTCTTCCTCACTTTCAGCACTATTATTTTCATCCCTTCCTGTTTCCCTGTTACAGTTTACAGATAACCCTGTTGTAATTGTGTCTCTAAAAATATGGTATCAATTCCGGCGTCACTTCAATTCAGTCTCTGCTTCTGCCCTGACCCCAATCTGCAACAACCACCTCTTCCCCCCATCCCTGGTGGACTCCTCCTTCTGTAGATGGGCAAGAAAAGGTATCAAATGTTTTTATGACTTTAGATAACACTTTTCTCAGCTTTAGTGACCTTTGTTCTTTGTATGATTTGCCCTCGTATCATTTGTTCCGCTACTTTCGAATAAGACACTGTGCATCTTCTATCTTGCCAAAGTTTGCAAGTCAGCCTCTCAAGCCTTGGTGGGAAGACTCATTCCAGTTGAAGCCTCACAGGACGGCTCTAATATCAAAAATATATACTTTAATTATGCCATCGGGCAATTACTCAACAAAAAAAAATTGCTTCGAGTTGGAAAGAGGAACTGGGTCTTAAGTTTGGGGAAGGTTACTGGGACAAAGTAATCTCAGCTTCATGTGCAAGACTCTCCCTTATTCAGTTTCAGACAGTATACAGATTACATCTAAAATATACCCTGGCATTCCTGACCTGTGCAACAGATGCAACACCTCCCCCTGTGATTTAACTCATATGTTTTTTGCCTGCCCGACACTTCAATTATACTGGACTTTTTATTTTGAAGTGCTCTCTCATGTTTTGAGTTTTACACTCAAACCATGCCCACTAGTTGCCATTTCTGGTGTTTCTGAAGATGCCACCCTAAACCTTAGTCGTAAGGAGCTAGATGTTATTCCTTTCACTTCATTGCTGGCACGACATAGAATTTAGCTGTCTTGGAAAGCTCCTCACCCTCCAGCCTGATCATGCTGGCTGGAAAATGTTATGTCCTTTTTAAAATGGAGAAAATATAATTCAGACTCAGAGGAAATGTTAATAAGTTTTCACAGATGTAGCAGCCTTTTATCATTTACTTCATTTCACTGAAAACACTTACAACAAAATAAACTTTAGTACCATGGGTTTTTTTTGTTTGCTTTTTTCTTTTTTGTTCTGGTTCTGGGGGGAGTTGTTTTTTGTTATTTGTTTCTGTTTTTTATTTTTCTTGTTTTTTATTCTCTGTGTGTGGGATTTTCCCCTTTTTTCTTTATTTTTATTTTATTTTTCTATTGTTATAATCCAAATTTTAATGGCCTAATCTTTATTGAGATGTCTTTGTACCGGTAGTTACTTGCTTTATTGGTCCTGATATGTCAAATTACATGTAAAAAAAAAAAAAATACAGTATGTCAAAATGAAAACATAACTGTAAATTCAGACATGTGAGGTTGTACTGAAAAGGATGATACCAAACAAATGCAAAGTAAATAGTTTTTAAAGGTCAATGTAGAGGTCAGATCAAAAGTAGTGAAAAATGGCCAAATATACCCTGGACCCCATGGTTAAACTTTTTTTTTAAAGTAACACATTAGTTACTTTTCAAGTAATTAATTACTTTTAGAATCTTGTAACTCAGTTACTTAACTAGTAACTATAATTAATTACTTTTTCAAAGTAACTTGCCTAACACTGCAGGGTGAACAATATGAGAACAGGCTGGAGACGGAGCAATACTGGAAGAGCATATGGGAGAAGGACACAATCCATAATGGCAATGCTCATTGGCTAGTGGATCTGAGGGCAGACCACAGCAACCTCCCTGAAAACTGTCCAGTAACCATCACCATGGCAGACATCCAAGAAAGGGTCTCGAGTATGAAGAGTTGGACAGCACCAGGCTAAGACATTGTTCATGCCTACTAGCTGAAGAAGCTGACTGCACTCCATGAGCACCTAGTGGCACAAATGAACCAGCTGCTAGTCAATGAGAGATACCCAGAGAATGACTAACCGAAGGCCAGATAGTACTGATCCTCAAGGACCCCCAGAAGGGACCAGTCCCATCCAACTACCGACCAATAGCCTGCCCCAGTTCCACATGGAAGCTCCTCTCAGGCACGATAGCGGCTAAGATGAACAGGTATATGGGTCAATATATGAGCAGGGCACAGAAAGGGATTGGCAAGAAAACCAGAGGCGCAAAACACCAGCTACTGGTAGACCAAGCAGTCACTGCAAGACCAGGGTGACCAACCTGTGCGCTGCCTGGATTGATTACAAGAAGGACTATGACTCAATGCCCTACAGCTGGATTTGGAATGCCTAGAATTGTACAAGATCAACAGGACCCTAAGAGCCTTCATCAGGAACTCAATGGGGATGTGGCGTACAACACTAGAGGCCAACTTCAAGCCCATAGTACAAGTTGCCATCAAGTGCGGGATCTACCAAGGTCCCCTCTGCTGTTCTGCATAAGCCTAAATCCCCTCAGTGAAATCATTGACAAGACTGGCTATGGATACCGACTACGGAACGGAGCAGTTGTCAGTCACCTCCTGTACATGGATGAAATCAACCTGTATGCCAAGAGTGAACAAGACATCAATTCACTGATCCACACGACCAGGATATACAGCAATGACATCGGCGTGTCGTTCGGAGTGGAGAAATGTAATTGGATGACAACAAAGAGAGGGAAGGTAGTCAGAACTGAGGGGATCGAACTACCAGAAGGCAACATTGCAGACATAGAGGACAGCTACAAGTACTTGGGGATTCCACAGGCAAATGGGAACCATGAAGAGGCTGCTAGGAAAGCTGCAACCACCAAGGACCTGCAGAGGGTCAGGTCTTGAAGAGTCAGCTGAACAGTAAGAACAAGATCCAGGCTATCAACACCTACGCGCTGCCTGTGATCAGGTGCCCAGCTGGGATAATAAGCTGGCTAAAGGAGGAGAAAGAAGCCACTGACATCAAGACAAGAAAGCTCCTTACCATGCATGAAAGGTTTCACCCCAAGTCCAGCACCCTGAGCCTGCACGCTAAGTGGAAGGAAGGAGGCCGGGGACTAGTGAGTGTCAGGATGAGGTAGCGAACATCCACGGATACATAAAGAAGATGGCCCCAACTGACGGCGTGCTCAGTGAATACCTCAGGCAGCAGAAACCCAAGAAATGGGAGGAAGACGAGGAATCATCATGGACGGACAGGCCCCTGCATGGTATGTACCACCGGCAGATAGCAAAGATTGCTGACATCCAGAAATTCTACCAGTGGCTGGTAGGACTGAAAGACAGCACAGAGGCACTAATCATGGCAGCACAGGAAGAAGCTCTGAGCAGAAGATCCATAGAGGCTGGGGTCTCAGGAGCATCTTTAGAGCAGGGTGTGCAGGCTGTGTAAAGATGCCCCTGAGACAATCCAGCACATAACAGCAGGGTGCAAGATGCTAGCAGGCAGGGTATACATGGAACACCATAACCAAGTGGCCGGCATAGTATACAGAAATATCTGTGCCGAATATGGCCTGGAAGTCCCAAAGTCAAAATGGGAGACGCCAACAAGGGTGGTGGAGAATGACCGAGCTAAGCTCCTGTTTGACTTCCAGATATAGACGGATAAAATGGTGATGGCTAACCAACCAGACATAATGTTGGTAGACAAACAGAAGAAGATGGCCGTAGTGGTAGATGTAGTGGTTCCGAATTATAGCAACATCGGGAAGAAGGCACACGAGAAGCTTGAGAAATACCAAGGGCTCAGACAAGAGCTTGAGAAAATATGAAAGGTGAAGGTTACGGTGGTCCCAGTGGTAATCGGAGCACTAGGTGCAGTGACTCCCAAGCTAGGCGAGTGGCTCCAGCAGATCCCAGGAACAACATCGGAGAGCTCTGTCCAGAAGAGCGATGTCCTAGGAGCAGCTAAGATACTGCGCAGGACCCTCAAGCTCCCAGGCCTCTGGTAGAGGTCCCAAGCTTGAAGGATAGCCTTTATATATATTTTTATATATCCTTTACTTTCTATGTAATACATCAATCTATCATTAATCATTCTCCATTATTTTGCATTTGTTAGAAGTCAATGCTATTGATATAGAATTATCTGGTTTTGCTATATCTTTCCCTGGTTTGCGGTATCTGGTTCCTGAAGTTGATATCTTGAAAGTGTTCTATTCAATTCTGTTTTTTAAATGATATATTTTGTAAATCTTTATTATCTTCCTCTGTCTTAATATTTTTTCTCTCAGCCAATGTTTGTTCTTTTCCTCTTTTCCTTTCTTCATCAACATTGTCTGAACTGTGAATTTTAGCAAATATTTTTTTTGATCATATTAGCCTTTTCTTTGTTCCTAATTGTTGTTATTTCTCCATCACTCAGGATTGAATATCCATATTCTTTTTTAATTCATTTTCATTATCAATGATGATTCCTGATTTATTTTAGTCTGTCTTCCCACTAAATTACAAAATTTTTCCACAAATCTCTCTCTGCATGTTTTTTTTTATAATTCTTCTCAAATTACCCTGTAACCTTTTATAGTCAATATGATTCTGAGTGCTATTATTTCTTTTCAACATTTTGAAAGCTTCATTTTGAGACTTAATTGCTTCATTACATTTCTTTCTCCACCACAGTGCAATCTTTTTCTTGGCGTTACTCCTTTCTTCTTTTTAAATCAATTTGCTGCTTCTAAAATGGCACAACACACAGATTGATTTAAATCGTCAACATCAACACTTGAATCAGCTTTTTGTACCTGCTGTTCACTCATGACCCTAAATGATTCCCAATCAGCGCTACTGAAATTCCACATCTCTGCTGCTCCCATTTCATACTCTTCCACCCTCAAATTTATTCCTGTCATTATAGGATAGTGATCACTGAGTGGTATTTCCAATTACTTTCCATCTACTAATACCTGCTAGTGACTCTGAAACCAAAGTGAGATCAATTACTGATTTTGTACCTGCTCTTACATTCACTCTTGTTCCACTTCCATCATTCAAATATATATACATTTTGTTTACCATAAGATCCTCAATTACATTTCCATTCTCATTCTTATAATTACCCCATACTGTGCTCTGAGCATTAAAGTCTCCACACCACACCACTTTATGTACTAAAATCAGAAATCCTGTAATGTCAGTATTTTATTTTAAGAAAAATTGATCAACATCTGATTCATCAATGAGAACATTTATTATGCAAACTGCAGCAAGACTGAAACCTTCAACAATTAAGATAAACACAACAGAAAATATGAAATATGTGAAAATTTAAAACTGAAACACTCAGGCTTTGAATATGTGATGTATGTGTGTGTGTTTGGGAGAAAGAGATACATGGATAGAGAGAGGATATGGCTTTCTCTCTCTTTGTGTATGCGTGTGTGTGCACGTGTGTGTGTGTGTGATGTTTATGCTCATATGATATATTACCTTGTGTAAAGATTTTTCTTTCTCTAAGCTAAATTAGATCTTGTGATACATTAACTTGAATTGATGCTGCACATTCACATCCATTCACATTCGTATATGCGCAGCTAATCAACGTGGTTGACAGGCTATGACGGCGTCTTTATGTGCCGACACCGGTGTTTAGCTAGCAAAGTGGCATGGCTGATGTGGAGTGAAGCCACGTTAATGACAACGTGTAGATGTGAGCAGGAGAGACAGAACAATTGACGGAAAAAGTGTGGACTTTATACCAGTTTTTAAAATTGTGTTGATAGGCCACGTAAAACCAGAGTTATGATAAAAGTATATGCAATGTTTGTTTTTCTTCCTGAATACTATCGTTGTTTATATTTACCGCGGAAGAAACGGTAAAAACAGCGTTTTATAAGGAAAGCACTCTCCGCCTGTGAGCAAGACGCCCCCGCCCTTTTCTGTTGGTGGAAAAATGTACCATGTGGACTGCGAGAGATTTGCGACGTTTAGTGCAAATCTTGTGTAGTTAGTGTGTAGTGTGCTCAATAGTTTTGTTGTGTGTGTCAGAAAAATGAGGCAACTGCTGAATGGAGTGATAGGAGTGACAGGAGATGTATCACAGGAGTGATACATCTCCTGTTGTCAGGCCTGCAGGTATCAGGCTGTTGTTCTACTTTATCTCATAGTGGACAGAAATTATTTTCTGGAGTGGCACAAATCATTTGTGTGGCATCAAATATGATGCAGAACAGCTGATTGTTCTGTAAATAGTTTGAAATGTTTATTTAAAAACCGCCTTGGCTTCATTTTTAGGTAAACAGCTGCAAAAAACTTTGTTGTTTGCAAAACTCAGTTACTTTTTTGAAGAAGTAACTATATAATTAATTGCCCAACATTGTTCTTTATATGCTGTATTTTTGTTACAGGACATAATACAAGTCAGAGCTTTATAAAAAAAAGTTGAGTTCAAGTTATTTTTACTTCCAATAGTATTAACATACTACACAGGTCATGAACAAGATTTTTTTTTAAATTTTCATTGTAAGTGGCTAAAGCGGTTAATTAAAAGTAGTCTAACATAAATGTAAATGTTGTAATTCGATTTTTTAATAACCCATGTAACTTGGATGGATTTGATCCTGGCGTGACCACAGTCGTCTGTTGCTCACAGTGGTCCAAGGGACATGGTTGTGCATGTTTCTTCTTCTTCCTCCCAAATTGTTATTTGACTTATTTTGAAACATTTGGTCAGGATGATTGAGCCTTTGTCTCAGTTTTGATAACTGAAGACCTTAAACTGGTGTATTATATTAAAATCTGTGATTCTGAATTACTCTTAGACACTGCAATAGGTCATCCAAATATTTAATTTGCTTTTGAAGGTAACATAATATGTACCCAACTGAAATGAGGTTTACAAATGTGAAAAGAGTTGACTACAAGTAGCATATTCCTTTAATATCATTGCAGGGCACTGTATGCAAGACAGGCCTGAAACAAACATAAAAATACACCACACATATGAGTTATATTATGTATAAACAAACCTGTTAAGAAACCTGATTAATTACATAATGATGTGGAGGCAGGGACCTCACAGCACAAGCATACTCCTAACCTATTATAAGATTGTTTTGTTGTTTTATTATCTAATGACAAAAAAGAAACAAAGTAAGATCACAGCGAGGCACATGTTTAAACATGTTTATTCATCAAAATAATTTATTAATCAAATAAACACAACATGTATTTTTTCACCCCAAAATATAAATGTTCGAAGCACCACAACAGTACCCCGATAGCTCACAGAAATGTCACATTGTATCAAACAGAAGCTGATAACTCAACTCTGTAGAGTGGACAATCATAATGAAGCAGTTCATTTCAAGCTGTAGATGCAAGCTGCTCTTCATATTTGTGGTCACCAGATATCACCAACGAAATTTTGAGTATGAATTGTTTTTCAATACAACTTTCAGATAGATTTATTTGGTCATTGCTAATCCTGAGTCTCGTATCAGTGTGCATTCAGTCCTGAACTGCCACGTTCAGTATGATATTTTAGACAACGTACCATGTGAACGCTTCCCCCTTTTTGAACAATGCAAAGCGAGATATAGTTTCAGTTTGATTATTTTATAACAAACTCAAAGTTCAGCACCTTCCAGTGTTTACCTCTGACCTCTCTTAGCGAGAGGTCAGAGGTTAAATGTGATATGATATTGTGAATCTTTATACTTCATAAATGTTGAAATTACACAGCACACTTTTAAGAATCATAATTTCTGAGTTTTATGGCGGTTTGCCAATTTTCCACCAACAACTCATAAAGTTTACCATGAAGACCTCGGTGGATGTAAATGAAACCTTATTGGATTGATATGAACATGATCCTGCTCTACAGCCTACAGAGTTTTATCAGAATACATTCAAAACTTTTACAGCTGTTGTGTTTATAAACAGAATGAAAATTAAATGCTACCAAAACATGAGCTTCTTGTTGAAGGTAACAAGAAACTGCTGAAACCATTTTGAACTCCTTTTTGGTTTACACATGATCTGTACTGATCTGATGCAATATTCAATCAAGGTCAACCGTCCCTGTGTTTGTTGTGCTCTGTGTTTATCTGATAAATAGACCAAGGAATGTGCACAGATGAACGTTAGAAACTGATCAGACAGGTTCGCAGTGACTCGTTAATCGTTGTCTCAGTTTTTGTTTCCCGCTCAGCTCCTTAAGACACTTCACTTTGACAGAGGCAGTTTGGATCACTGTGTCGGAGTCTGGGGTCTTTATCTGTGGTAAGTCTTTTTGTTTATTTGTTTGTTTGGTTTTTGAGTCAGAGAACAAACAAATACAAACGTTATAACAAAACACAAAAATTTGTTGTGAAAAACAAAAGTTTTTTTCCCCTTAATGTTACTGTACAAACTCTGAATAAAGTCAGACTGTTTTTTCATTGTCAAACTGTCAGCACATACTGTTAGGATGCCTGGGTTGTTGACCCAGAGGTTTTGAGTTCATTATATTATTTATCATTTCTAGTCTTTGGTTTCTTTGTTAGAGTTCTGTCTTTTGGTTTATGTCTCTGTGTTATCCTTAGTTGCTGTCTCCCCTGTCGGCTATATCCCCGTGTCCAGCCAGTGTCTATGTCTGCCCTACCTCTCTGTTCCCTCTGTTGCAGTGTGTGCGTGGGAGTCTGTCTTTAGTTCAGTCTGTGTCATGTTTCCTGTTTTACTTTGGAGGTGCGTGTCTTATGTTAATGTGTTTGGTTTTGCTTCCCCTGTTTCGTTAGGCCTGATTTGCCCCAGCTGTGTTTCCCTCCTGTTGCCCATTCCCCGATTGCTCCCTCTATGTATTTAAGCCCTGTGTTTCAGTTTGTCATTGTTGTGAGCTACCGTTCATTTTGCTGTGTGTTCCGTCTGTTCATGTAAGTTTATTTTGTATTTTCGGGGTTTTTGTTACTTTTTGCCATTGTTAAAATCTCCCAATTCTTTTAATCTTTGGGCTGAAGGAAGGACAATACTCGGTGTATAAATGCTCAATCAACAATATTTTATTTCCATACAATTCAACACTTAAGAGCATATGAACCATCATGATGGGGAGACCTGCCTGCAGAGGGTCACAGCAAGTCTCAAAATGGTGACGGGTTACTCAGCCTTTTATAGACTCTAGTGGCCCCCACCTAGTCGTAAAAGCCTAAACATGCACATTCTTTCTCTCACACGGCACCTATGTTATGACCTCGGCTCCCTGTCTTTCTGCTCTCTGTAAAGGTGGGGGTATGGAATGTGGTCTGTCTCTTCTGCTATCAGAACAACAAGGCCTTCTGCACCCAACATTCTCTTCATGATTCAGCAGTATGCAATGTCAAGAAACCATGCAACACACAGCCTACACCTAACACATACAAGATGACAAATGTCTGTCAGTTGTTAAAAGCTCTCACAAAAGTGTGAGAAAAGTTGTATTTATGCTTGTAAAGAACTGTTCTTGGAGTTGTGCAGAGACCTGCACTTAAAGCAGGACTTTGTCTCATCAAGGTGACTTAAAAAAAACTCTGAGCTTTCAGTTTTGGTCATGTGCTTAAGTTACACTGATACTGAGCAAGTTAATTTTAAACTAAAAGGTCACAGTCTAATCTGATCGGTGTTCCTGTTGGTCTGCTGGTTACAGAGTGGGTGGAGTCAATTGTTGCATTGTTTCGGTTTCTCCCTTGAATAACTGCTTGATACAAACTCTGGAGCCCAGCTGTCTGAAGACGAAGCACATTTTCTAGATTTATGTAGATTAAACTGAGTTTACACCTGTTTGTGTTAAACTGTGAAAACTGTGACTTTTCAGCTGTTTGAGGGCAGAGTCAGTTTCCTCCTCAGAAAAAATCTTGAAAGTTTAGAGGTGTTTGGTTGATTTTAGATTTAGAGTCATCAGGTTTGTTCTGCGCTCTGTCGATCAAAGCTAAAGAGCTCACTTTTCTACTTTGAAAGGAAAATATAGTAGCAGCTCAAGGAGAGGGAGCACTAGCTCAAAGACACACCGTTCATGCTGGAAAAAACTGAAGGTGGCATATCATCCATGATCAGTTGTGGGAGTGTGATAGTCAGGCATGAGCACAATTTCAGGAATCTCACTGTTGTGATTGAACCACAGGGGAGTGACTGTTATTGACTCCACTGTTAAAACCCACATGCCCTACTAAGGACCTTTTAATAAAAAAAAAAAAAAATTGTGATCATGTTGGCTGTGTTATACCTTGTGACATGGATTTTGCTGGAAATCTTCTTTTTAGTCCATTTCTGTTTTAATCCAGTGTCTTTTACTCTTACATGTCATCCACACTCTGCTGATGTATTTTGGCACTATTTCAACACCTCTGTGTACCAAAATCTACACGCGCAAAATCTTCACACACTGAGGTTAATTATGGACCTTCACAGTGTTCAGTGCTAGGACCAATTCTATTTACACTATACATGCTTCCCCGAGGCAGCATCATTAGAAGACATAGCATAAACTTTCACTACTATGCAGATGACACCCAGCTCTATCTATCTATAAAGCCAGATAACACCCACCAATTAGTTAAACTGCAGGAATGTCTTAAAGGCATAAACACCTGGATGGCCGCTAACTTTCTGCTTCTTAATTCAGATAAATGGCCTGTATTTGTATAGGGCTTTACTAGTCCCTAAGGACCCTTTAACGTTGGACCCGATAAACATACGCTGGAGCGAATATGATGACAGCAGAACTATTTATTTGACACTGGTTTTTGTTCACTGGGACACAGACACTCCCGCTCTCTCTCTGCTGTCACGTCTGCTCTCCCTCCTCCGACTGTCACTGCCAACATATAAAGAGACACAATCACTGTCAGATCCCAGCACACCTGTTCACCCCGCCCCTGCGCTGCCCCGGGAGCTCGCTGCGTCACCTCTCCTCTGCAGCTGGCCAGAGACCACACCCACGCCACAGACCCCAAACCGCTTTACACATTCAGTCATCCACCCATTCACTCACACATTCACACACTGGTGATGGCAAGCTACATTGTAGCCACAGCAACCATGCTGGTGCACTGACAGAGGCGAGGCTGCCGGACACTGGTGCCACCGGGCCCTCTGACCACCACCAGTAGGCGACGGGTGAAGCGTCTTGCCCAAGGACACAACGACCGAGACTGTCCAAGCCGGGGCTTGAACCGGCGAACTCCCAACTCTTGTTATTGTACTCGGCCCTGAAAATCTTAGAAATATGGTATCTAACCAGACTCTTACTCTGGATGGCATTACCTTGGCCTCCAGTAATGCTGTGAGGAACCTTGGAGTCATTTTTTACCAGGATATGTCCTTCAGCGCACATATTAAACAAATATGTAAGACTGCTTTTTTCCATTTGCGCAACATCTCTAAAATTAGAAATATCCTGTCTCAGAGTGACGCTGAAAAACTAGTTCATGCATTCATTACTTCCAGGCTGGACTACTGTAATTCATTATTATCAGGATGTCCAAAAAACTCCCTGAAAAGCCTTCAATCCAAAATGCTGCAGCATGAGTCCTGACAGGGACTAGAAAGAGAGAGCATATTTGTCCTGTATTGGCTTCCCTTCATTGGCTTCCTGTTAAATCCAGAATTGAATTCAAATTCCTGCTCCTCACATACAAGGTCTTAAATAATCAGGCCCCATCTTATCTTAATGGTAAATGGTAAATGGCCTGTATTTGTATAGCGCTTTTCTAGTCCCTAAGGACCCCAAAGCGCTTTACACAACCTGTCATCCACACATTCACACACTGGTGATGGCAAGCTACATTGTACATCATCATTAGTTATGTGCTTAAGTTACACTGCTATGGAGCAGGTTAATTACAAAATGAAAGGTCATAGTCTAAGCTGAGCTGTGTTCCTCGTGAGTGTTTGATGGGTCACCTGCAGCTATGGCTGAGCCTTTGTGCTTTTCTTAATGTATTTGCCAAATAGAGATATAACATAGAGCTGACTGCAGCAGCAGGTTTGCCATATTGTCTTACTGTCATGACAGCTACATACCCACAGACCGCTGCTGATTGTTCTGCTGTTTACAGAGTGGGTGGAGTCAATTGTTGAATTGTTTCGGTTTCTCCTTTGAAAATGACTGCTTGATACAAACTCAAGAGCCCAGCTGTCTGAAACGACTGAAAATTAAGCACTTTTACTAAGGTTACGTAAATTAAACTGAGTTTGCACCTGCCTGTCTGTCATCAGTTAACACGACTTTGCAGCTGTTTGGGAGCAAAGTCAGTTTCCTCCTCAGAAAATAATCCTGAATGTTTGGAGATGTTTGGCTGATTTTAAGCTTTAGAGCCAACATGTTTATTCTTCAGTTTGTCAATCAAAGCTAGAGAGCTCACTTTTCTAGTTTCAAATGAAAATACTGCCGCAGCTGAAAGAGAAGGAGCATATTAACCCCGATTCTTTTGTCCCCATGATAGAACACAGAAAGAAGACTCATAGTGGTCAAAACATTTGTATTTCTTGATTTATTTGACCATCTTCTGGAAGAGAGAGACCCTTGCACAGCCCAAACGCCAGTTGCAGGATTTCTAACATTAGAATCATAAACTGTGTCTCATATAGGTGTTATTTTGGTACTTTACACGTCACAGTTTTGATACCAACATTCTTTATGGCACAAGTTCCTCTTTTCTGTCTGGCTTCCTGTATTTATTAATATGCTTGTATAACTCTACACTAACTTCCTGTTTTTCAGTCTGGCTGAGCACTTAGTTTGTAAGTCAAAAGTGGCCTTGCTTTACAGACCTTCATTATTAAAGTACATAAAACAATATAATAAGAAAATAAGCACTAAGGATACATTAATTACATGACAAGCACTAGCCCAAAGACTCATTGTTCATCCTGAAAACAACAACAAAAATAGTATTGTGACAAACATTTTCTCATATTGTTTCAACAAATCATAAAGTACTGCACAAATTACATATTACACAAATTACGCCATACAAAAAATGGTGATATAAAAACAGTACTCATTATGAAAGAGATTGAGCAACTATTTGCTTGCATTGTAAAACTGACTTCAGGGCTGACTTCAAAAAATGTAAAAACACATTTTGAATAATAATTTACAATAATTATTGGAAAGGGGGAAACAATCAAAATTTGTCTTCACGTCCACATCAGGTGGAGACTGCAGGTACCAAAAAGTTAACCAAAAAAAGTACTGTCAAAATTACATTTACACTTTTTAAAACAAACATTTTTTCTTGGGGTTTTTTTTTAGATTTTCAGCACAGCTTTAAATTGAGAATGCCTTGCTTTTGCAGTCAGGTGTCACTGCACTCTGTGGCCTGTAAGACAGAATAAAATATTATAAAATAAACATGCACATATTTTTTCACAGAACTTAAAACCTAGGCCTTCTTTAGTAAGCAAGATTTACTCAAGAGTTAGTAGACAAGTACATAACTTCACTCACACCCTTACACCAGCACTAGTTCCATCCACTACAGACTAATACGATATCTGTTTTAGGCCTAGCACAATTACATGGCCACTTCACTGAAAGTACTATGCATGACAGCCACGGCAAATTGAATGCATTTCTCAGAATGGAAGAGGCTAACTTTCAAAATAAAGAAGATACATAATGTTCAAAAGTCTTAAGCCACCACTCATTTCTTTATATTTTACTTGGGAAATTGGAAATAAGCACAGCAATTTTATACTATAGATGTTATACTATAACTATTGTTTATAGCAAGTAGAAAAGGCCAAAGACCAATAGTCTTACAATCTGGATAGAGGAATAAATATCTTCCTTGACTGTGACGCCTGGGCCTTCACCTACTCTGGAATTCACTGTCAAGTCTGATTCTGCTAAAAAAAAACAAAAAAAAACAACAACAACAAGAAGATTACATGTTTTACTTTAATGGAGAAATGATACAGCAATCTGAAATCATTCCCATAAAATATTTCAATAACATAAAATAATTAGGAATGTATTAGCAAATTTTGATTTCACTGGCATTTCATTTTAACATCTTTACTGACAGGATAAAGTTAAAATTATTATCTCACAGTGGCTTTAAAGAGCATTCAGTGGGCTGGTATCATAATATTGTAATTATTGGGGAAAAAAAAAATTCTATATGCATTCAAAATACTAACCCAGCTGGCAACTTTTTTGTGCCCCATGTATGGTTAAAGTGGAGTACACAAGTTCATCTGAATCATCTGAAGAAAAACAAAAACAAAACAGCTGTATATAACATAACCAGTTATAAATACTGACATTACAGACTGAACGTATGCTTTTTCTGCCTGTGGATTTATGCTGTGGTTTGACATAAGACAGGTTCAGATTAGCATAAACGCCAGATGGGTGGCAAACAAAACCCCGAATATAACACATCGAGAGGAGGTAAAAATATGTATGCAGCGTATCTGAAACATTACATGGTGACACTTCAGCTGCCAAATTTGACTCTGTTATAAATAACCTGTTATAAATATTAAAAGTATTTTAGTCTCTCAAATGAAGTGGTGTATGTTAAAAAAAGGTTTTAATAATTGAGACATTTTGTGATTATCACACTGAGCTAAAGACCAATTCAAATAAAATATCAAGTAAACTTCAATCTATCAACTACCAAATACTGTTTGCTTTGTGGCAACATATACAATAAAATAAAAAGAACCAAATAAAATTATGCCAAAGGCATATACAACAAAATACAAAGAACCACATCTTTCTAGCAATTTAAAAACAAAACTCAGTTGACACAATTACACTACTTTGCTCCAAACTACTGACCTGCTGTATTGGCTTCAGCAGAGTGTGATGTTCTTGTTAGTATCCTTTGTAAAGGCAATGAACAGAAAAGCCGAAATCCTGACATGAACAAAGACAGGGAAAGAAGATGAATTAAAGTTTAGCTTTCTTCTTTAGTATAAAGTCAGATATAAAGGAAAACTGAAAGCCATATACTGGTTAATGTTTGGTCAATCATTCCACATCATAGTAATCTCTCTCTCTCTCTCTCTCTCTCTCTCTCTCTCTCTCTCTCTCTCTCCTTTTAAGGTTGTAAGCCCAAATAGCAGTGAATTAAAAATAAGTAATCTATTCCAGAAAGAGTCAAATCCAACGAGGCTGCTACATGTTTCATACACTTTGTGTTCCGTTAACTCTTTTGCCTACAGTTTATTAGAGGTAGCAGTCATTTTTACCTCTGCTTTTCCTTGTATGAAGAAATCGACGAAGCAGAGTCACCAGTATCATGATCAAAATGATGATGGCAGTCCAAAGCAGGGCAATGACATATTTGTAGTGAGAACCATGAGGGCGAGTGTCTTCATGAGGCGATGCAGGTAACGCTACAGACAGAATGTTTTTGTATTTATAAATTATACATATTGTAATAAAGTAATAGAAAAAATATGCAACAGTATTGTTAAATAATCATTTTTAAATTCGTCCCAATTAATATAAAGCATTCTCTCATTTTTTTCACACGTCCTTTTTCATTTTTTCCTTATGTAGTTAAAAAAGAAAAAGCTGAACTTTTCTTCCATGTGTCTAATTACTGGATCTGATTATGTACCTATACATTTACATTACTTTCTTAAAACTTAATAATGAGGTATTTCCATTCTAATCAAGACTGTATTGATATTATGACTCACCTTTCATGGCCAGCCAGCTTCCCGGTGACTCTCCAACATCAGGGATGCTGCACTTGTAAAGGCCTTCATTCAGCTTGGAAAAGTTGTTAATTTTTATTTTTTCTATGGCTACTTGTTCCAACTTGATATCATCTTTGTAGAAAAATGCAAAGTTACTAGAAGATGTCTTATTTCTGCAGAGAAGAGTGACACTGCTGCTTTCAGGTACAGCAAGAGTCAGACTGTCGAGGATCACAGAACCACCTGGGCAGCATGTTTAAAACAAAGAATCATTTGTTTAAAGAATTACAGAAACATGTTTGTTATGTGCATTCCTGGTGTTAATCTAGAAAGATTATGTAAAATTCTAGTTTGATAAAGAGAAAAATGCACTTTTACTAATATGCACAACAATATAGGGTACAAAATGGATGCAAACTGCATTTGGTTGCCCTGTACCTGTGGCATGTGCAATGACAATAAAGTTGAATTCTATTCTATTCTATTCTAAAAACATCCAGATAATACTCTTAACTGGCAGAAGGCACACATGATTCCATAAACAAACACACATATATAAATATATAACTAAATGAATAAAAAAAGCAAATTGATATGAAGTATGAATCAGATAAAATACACATACCAGTCACTGTGATGTTGATAGTATTACTTCTCTTTTCTCCTTCAGCCTCGCACCAGTACTCTCCACTGTCTACTTGATAGACTTTATCAAACACACAGGAGGAACCTGATGATGTCTTCTTTATTACACATGCTGGATTAAATGCTTCATTATTTCTAAACCCTCTCAGCTGAGTGGAGCCATCACAGTGCAAAGACAGATTCATATTCGAAGTGCTGCAGTCTGTTTGGAGTAACACGAGGGACAGCGACATCTGAAATTAAGAATTTATTTGTTACCTATTCACTTGTTAAAACAGAAACTGTGTAAATGCTTGCTTTCTTTCTTTCTTTCTTTCTTTCTTTCTTTCTTTCGTTTTGAAAAAAAAATCTAAAATGCCTTCTGGTATAATTTAGTAATTCAACATTAACAAATCACTTTACCTTAAAGTCAACAGCTAAATTTATTAATGTAAAAAGCAAAATGGAGGATCCTGATATTGTAGGCACGTACAGAAAATGTTTTAGCGAGCTCTTTACATTGTTTATACAAAAAGAATGAGTGAGTTCTAAATAAATTATTACACAAAAAATAAACTCACCCTGATCCCAAGTACAGCTTTTCTGAACTTGTGTTCCCAGCAGAATAAATTCAGCCATCACTGGATAAACAAAGAAAAAAGATAAATCCCTGATCTTGATGTTGTTTTCTTAAAAAAATTATCTATAACTCATATAAACTCATACAGAAAACTAAGTCTTGGTACTTACTCATCCTGAAGCACAGAGTTGTGACTGCCATGTTGCCTACTTGACTGAGTGTTAGACTGAAATACATATGAAGTATTTGAGGCCTTCCTCTTCCTGTGCAGAGTTAGAGACACACTCATTGTGGCCTCAGTCTATAAACAACCACTGCTGGGGTTTCTACCATCCTTTGCCTTTAAATACTTACTCTACTTAAGTAGAGTTTATTTATAGTGCATTTCACAGACATAACAATCACAACGTGCTGAACAACAATTACAACACAATATAAACAAAGAACCATATTAAAGACAAAATTTAAGTTAAATACAAATAACAAAAGAATATTAGCAGAAGGCCTGATTAAACACAAAAGTTTTTTATTGTTTTTTTTTTTTTTTAAAGACGCCACAGCATCAGGTAATCGGAGTTGGAGTGGTAAACTGTTCCAGACTGAAAAGCTCTGTCCCCCTTAGTCTTCAGTCTTGTATGAGGCATAACTAATAGATGTTCACAGGTGCACAAACGTTCACAGGTTCACATCTTCACCCCCCACACACACACACACCACACAGTGTTGGGAAGGTTACTTTTAAAATGTATTCCATTACAGAATACAGAATACATGCCCCAAAATGTATTTATTAATGTATGTAATCTGTAACGTATTCCGTTATGTTACTCAATGAGAATAACGTATTCTGAATACTTATTCAGAATACGTTATTCTCATTACTTAATTACTTAATATATTATCATGCTGTTTACAACTACGTGAATGTACTATTGCTGTGATTTATTACTGTTACTGAAGGTCCGCGGCTCCGAACCGTAGTAAACCAGTGTGTGAATGTGAGAGTGAATGAATAATGGAATTGTAAAGCGCTTTGGGTGCCTTGAAAAGCGCTATATAAAACCAATCCAATCCATTATTAAAGGGACCTCTGGCTAATATGTCGGGTTCATGTCGGGCTTGTAGCCGAAAAATAGCTTTGCTTTGTTGTCTGGGTCAACTTTGCTTGCGAGAGACAGAGAGAGGCGTTGAAAGGCTGCTCCAACGGAACTTATTTTTTCCGGAGGAAAACACGAACACAGTGTACAGTTGAGTCTTAATAGCTTACTTACAACTGGGCTCGTCAGGCACTCTTCTTGGCTGCAGTGGTTATTATTATATTATATTTACATGTGGGCGATCGTGGCTCAAGAGTTGGGAGTTCGCCTTGTAATCGGAAGGTTACCGGTTCGAGCCCCGGCTCGGACAGTCTCGGTCGTTGTGTCCTTGGGCAAGACACTTCACCCGTTGCCTACCTGTGGTGGTCAGAGGGCCCGGTGGCGCCAGTGTCCGGCAGCCTCGCCTCTGTCAGTGCGCCCCAGGGTGGCTGTGGCTACAACGTAGCTTGCCATCACCAGTGTGTGAATGGGTGGATGACTGGATATGTAAAGCGCTTTGGGGTCCTTAGGGACCATGAAAGCGCTATATAAATACAGGCCATTTACCATTTACCATTTACATGCTTCCAGCTCCCGTTTTTGCTCGGTGACAACTTGACTTTTCCTTTTTCTCCCTCCCTTGCTCACAGACACATAACGGGTATGGTAGTCCATTTTCCCTGCAGCACGGACTACACTGTCCATGAGGCTACATTCTTTAGAGCTATGCCTGTAGCATTCTGCCTATTAGCTTAGCACAACAACAACAACAAAAAAGCGCTCTCTCACCCAGGAAACACGCAGAGAGAGCGCGTCACCCTGTAACCATGGCAACCGTAACGCTGCCGCCTGGAACAACAGAACGTAGCTGTCAAACAAACCCAAACAGTCCTGACCCGCGACAATATGAAACAGGGAAGTACCGCCGTGTAATCCATTTATTTCAACAAAGTAACTGTATTCTGAATACCACCTTTTTAAACGGTAACTGTAACGGAATACAGTTACTCATATTTTGTATTTTAAATACGTAACGGCGGTACATGTATTCCACAACACTGCACACACACACACACACGCACAGACACACACACACACACACTGGAAGTTTCAATAACTTAGTAATGATTTACTAAGTCAGATTGTGTATTCTTTTTAAATGAGTGCAACTTCATGCAGCATGTATGCTGTATTTTGATTTTGATTTGTTTCATGTCTAATTTATATCTTACCAAATATCTTGTCTGAAATGCCATCTCATACAAAATACATCTAATACATCTTCTTGTACAGAGTAGCAGGTCTACATGTATGGCTAAGGGACACATTAGAACTTGGAAGTTATTTCTGTTTATAGGTGCTTGTAAAAGCTGAAATTTTCTGCGTGTCAGAAGAGTTACTAATTGTTAATTAAACAATATTTTTCAAATAAATAAGTTTTTAATGTGTGAATTTATATGTTTCATTTTCAAATATCACAGCTATTTCATGGTATCAGAGAATGTCAAAGTAAAGGTTGTATTATATACATTTTTAGTGAATCATTTCATAATTTTGACAATAATTTCAATTTATAATAGAAAAATGATCTAAAAGTATCAGTTAATGCATTTGTAACTGCCACCTAAACTAAGGGCATTTGAATTGAATGTGAAAGTATGAAACTGACTTGGCCATATGTCATTGTTTTATTAGTAACTATTTCTTTGTATTATTCTTTTTTCCATTTTCAGAGCTGAATAATTCATCAGATGGCTGGACTGTCCTTTTATTTTCTCAGTAACTCC
Source organism: Oreochromis aureus (assembly GCF_013358895.1). Classification (NCBI taxonomy): domain Eukaryota; kingdom Metazoa; phylum Chordata; class Actinopteri; order Cichliformes; family Cichlidae; genus Oreochromis; species Oreochromis aureus. The sequence continues at coordinate 52,694,536 of NC_052944.1, read as the reverse complement.
ATTCTGGTTGTCCATCTTGTACATTATTGTAGGTAACCTCAAATATAAGATCGCAGTTATTATTTGTGTGTGTTTTTTAATTTAAGGCTCAAATTGTCTTGTTTATTTCAGTGGCACATATACAATTTTCATCACTTTTTTCTCCTTTCTCTACTCTGAATAAAGGTTTCATGTTACTTTTCAACATTCCTTTTGATTCTTAAGAGCTGTAACTTTGGAAACTATATTTAGATAATGTATCTAGATTATAACGAAGTGTGAAATTGTTAAATTAAATGTCGTGGTAAAAATATGCAGAGGTTAAATATTTCCAAGGAATTAACATATTTGTTATAAAGTATTAAAGTATTAAGAAAATTAAAATGTCAGTAAGGAAAATAAAATCTTTCAATCAATTTTCAGCAGGATTTTTTGGAAGTTCTCATTCAAAAATAAATTAATAAACTCATCTTTTCATCTCAGGTCAGTCTCGGTTAATTGGTCCAAATCAGCCAATTATTGCAACTGCTGGAGAAGACATAACTTTGCCATGTCACCTGGTACCAGGAGTAAATGTTGCTGCAGTAACATTGGAGTGGACAAAACCTGACATGGACCCAAGATTTGTGTTTCTGTGGCGTGCAGGTCAGGACCTCATAAATGTAAAAAACCCCTCCTACATAGGTCGGTCATCATTGTTCACTGATGAGCTGAAACATGGAAACATTTCTCTGAAACTGTCCAAAGTAAAACCTGCAGATGAGGGCAGATACAGATGTTACATTCCAGACAAGAATGAAGAAGCTTTTATTGATCTTTTGGTCGGTAAGTGAACAAATTATATACATTCTATGTATGCAGTGCAGTTTTGGACTAGTATTTGCAGTAAATTAGGTTGAATCAACACAGATATGAGCTATTGATTGTTATTCAAGCTTGGAAATGAAATATAATTATTATGTAAAAATAATTACTATATGATTAATGACCAAATCAAAAAAAAAAATCTGAATTATCATTAAAAAATGAGGCTGCATGTATGCAGTCTGTATCAGATATCCAATATTCAAATATTATCTTTACATTTGTGCAAAGATATTTTTTTATTGATTTGCATTACTGATCAGTAATTTAAATTGTACATTTCATCCAGCATCGAGTGCTGTCTCCTCACCTGACATCAGCTTAGAAGGGATTGACAGAGACAAGACAGGAGTGATGTTAGAGTGTAAATCTGAAGGTTGGCACCCAGAGCCTGAGCTGCTGTGGTTGGACGGTGAGGGAAACCACCTCTCTGCTGGACCTACAGAGACCCTCAGAGGTCCTGATGACCTCTATACTGTCAGCAGCAGAGTGACTGTGGAGAAGAGACACAGCAACAACATCACCTGTAGAGTCCAACAGAGGAACACCAACCAGAGCAGAGAGACACACATACATGTATCAGGTAAATGTAGTTAATAAAATGTATGATATGCTGAATTTTAGCCTAAATCAAAATCTGTTGAAATAACATATAATTCTGTGTTTATTATTTCAGATGAATTCTTTGAGCTCACATCCAGTTCTGCTCCCGTTATTATTGGCTTGGCTGTTAGTTTGGCTATAAGCATCATCTTGATTTTAACTGGAGTCTTTTACATCTGGAGACAAAACAAAACAAGTAAGACACAAATTGGTTTACCATGCTGTCTAAATTAATATGTCAAGTTATTGCTCAAGCTAGCTCAAGAGAACATCATATTGTAATCTTGTCTATGCTTTTTAACAGATGTCAGGAGAGCCCACTGCGATGCATGTAAAGAACAAGAAACAACAACCCCCCTTAACCCCTCTAAGGTATAATTTGCTGTTTCTGACTACTTTTGATTTTATATTTCACCTTCAAAAACTGTGTATCTTGCCTTGTTTGGTATCATTATTTTCAGCACAACCTCAAATATCTGAAATTGGAGTTATTTTTTTTTTCATTTTGACATACTATATTAGCACAATTGATCTAAATTCAGAGAAAAAAATTTAAAATCCAAGGAGAGAAAAGTTATATTTTTTTCTGTAAAATCCACAAACATGTTTAACAAATCATTTTCATAACTTGAAATGCAAATAGAAAGTGTACATTTCTAAAGAATTATGCACAAATTTTGCAAACAAGAAAGTTATATGGTACTATTTACCTAAAAATGCAGCCAAGGCCTCAGGCGTTTTTATATAACCATTTAAAACTATTCACAGAACAGGTGTGCTGCATCAAATAAGACTCTCACTCTCACTATCAGACAGAGGAGAATACCACAGGCCTAAACCCTGCAGGTCTGACAATAGGAGGTGTATCAGTCCTGTTTTTGAGTTGGAGACAGCGTTTAGACTGCAATCTGCCTTGGGTGGCTTTTTTGGATCAACTGTGACATTCAGCAGTATAACTGACAGACAAAACAAAACAATAACTACAGTGCACACTAACGTCACTAATGTCTCACATATGAAAACTCATTCTCTGTCTTTCTTTCATTCACCCATTTTCTCTCGCGGGCATCCCTCCTAAAACTTCTCCCTCTTCCTAAATAACAAAATGCCACATGTTGCCATATCATTTTTTGGGTTTTTTTTTTTTTTTTGATTGGCTGACATGGCAAACTTTAACACCAATAGGGAAGGAGTGGGGTTTTTTTGTTATTTTTTCACTCGCAAGCAGATAGTGTTTGCTAGCACTGTCCTTAGAAAATGCAGTTTTTACGGTTTCTTCCCGCTGTAAACACCACTGTTTTGTTCAGAAAAAAACATTGCGTGTATTTTTTTATCATAACTCTGGTTTTACGTGGCCTATCGACACAATTTAAAAACTGGTATATAGGTTGAAGTCCATACTTTCGACCCGAGTTAAAATGGAGACTCTGAATGTCTCCCAATTCAGGGTCTGCAGCCTTAAAGTACGCAGCCTTAACGGTCCACAAGGGCCGCATACTCAAAGACCGCTAGAGATGTGAGGATCAATACTGAAATATCGATTCCTCCGATACCAGTCATTTATGTTCTAGAATCGATTCTCATATTAAAATATTGATAATTTAGTAATTTAGGGTAAATTTGTAGTTTATCATTAACAGGAACACAGTGGAAAGAAACTATATCATTTAGACTGTCTACATTTGAAGGAACTACTTCTTCTTCCGCTTTTCATAGTCATGTGCGAAACATGGCCGTATAAATGTGTTGCAATCCCTTGGCGTGTGCATTCACAACAATGGCTGGGTGTAAACGGAGTCATGTCTGGACGTAGTTTACCTCCACAAACAGCCGAGATGTGGTTTGCAATACATGTGCCAAGACAGTGAGGTGTTGTGGCAACACCACTAACCTCGTCAAACACCTCAGAGTAAATCATATCACAGAATATGACGAGCTTTTGTTGAGGGGAACTGAAGAGGAGGAGAGGAGAGGGATAGGTGCTGCTAGGGCGAGATGGACGTCTCTCGCAGCAGTCCTTTAGTGCTGAAGCCAGGCAACATGCTCAAATGGCAGATAACTTCAGTTTTTTTATTTCTATATGATGAATTATGCATTATTAAGTGATAAGAACAAGTAATCAGATGTCCTGTAATCACTATGAAGCTGTAATTTGAGATACAATAAAAGATACAGTAAAAAAAAAAAGCAAGTTTTTGTACAAAGTATCTGTATCGGACCAGTATCGTCGATACCACCCAGAATTTTACTTGGCATCAGATCGGAAAGGAAATCAGTGGTATCGCACATCACTAATGACCGCTAAGGCTGGAAGTGCGAGACTTGTGACGGTCTAGCCTCCATCGCGCTGCCCAGGTTGCCTAGCAACCATGATACTAACCGCTGGAACATTTCATACAGCACTGTTTGATAGAAATTAAGAAGAAAATATTTTGTTCATTTGTTTCTACATAAGCTTTGTGTGATTTGATAAGTATCTGAGGCTGAGACCACAGGACTGTAAAATATGGTTGTTGGGCTTCATTTCTGTACTGAACAGTCATTTTAAGATTAGCTAGTAAATAACAATTAGCTAATGTTATTCATGAGACTAAAGTCATCTCACTTTGATAATGCAAATATAATATGGACAATATTATATTTATTATTATATTAATCATTATTAGTTATTGCAGCAGTGAACTTGAGCTTCAGTAAAGATTCAAGTTGCGTTTATTTATATTTCTTATCACCTTAAATCTTCACTCAAAGACAAGTATCTTTGACAGTGTATATATAGCTGTATTATATATGAGACAAATATTGTTCTTTTGATATGTTGGCATTACTAAATTTGGCTCAATGCTTACATATATGTGTAAAAGGAAAATGTACGAGCTGTGATAACTGTTTCTGATAGAATGAAGAGTAGACTGATATATTAAATATTCCTTTATTGGGTGAGAAAATCATACCATGTCATAACTGCTTTAAGTCATACAGAATAGATATCAGAACCTTAAACAGGCTGACTTCTGCTAAATGGGTCAAACTGGGCAGAAAGTACACAAATACATAACATCCTTATAGAATTCCGGTTCATGGGATGGCGGAGGCCGGTTGTGGAAAAGACACTGGATTGAAATGCTAGCTTTCTACAGCTTTCTACAGTCGCTGCTTATCAACGGGCACTGTATTTTGTAACTTCTAAAAGGGCAAACAGGACTTTGGTTAAGAAGAGGACAACCAACATTCTACCAGTTCTATCGACCAGAGTGTTTCGGGCTGCGCTCCCTAACCGGGAGATAGCTAGCAAGTTTACGGATTAGCTACCAGCAACTGCTAGCTCGCCAGTTAAATAAAAGAAGAAGGACCCCTGGACTGGAAAGGCTGGTTACCCAGTATGCCACCCAAGAAAGGCCCAACACCAGAGGAGGTCGAGGACATAAAAACCTCCCTCGGAGCGCTGTGCAGAGACCTGGCCGCAGTCAGGGCGCAGCAGGAGCTGCTTCTGGGGCTTCTGGAGGAGGTAAAACAGCTACGCCTCCAAAATGCCCAGAAGGACAGACGAATCGTGGATCTCGAGCGCCGGGTGGATGAGCTGGAGCAGTACACCCGTACGAACGACGTGGTCATCAGCGGTATTAAAATCAAGCTGCGCTCGTACGCGTGCGCGGTGGCCGGGAACGTCGGGGAGCCCAGCGACGAGGAGACCCGCTCGGTGGAGCAACAGGTGGCGTCCTTCCTTCAAAGCAAAGGGATAGAGATGGACCTGGAGCACCTGATGTAACACTATAGATCAACTTACCTCAGAATATATAAAGCATATAAACAATTACAGCAATATGATACAACCAGTGTTGGTCAAGTTACTTGAAAAAAGTAATCAGTAACTAATTGCTAATTACTTCCCCCCAAAAAGTAATCCCATTACTTTACTGATTACTTATTTTCAAAAGTAATCAGTTACCTAGTTACTTTAAAAAAAAAACATTATTTACAACCTTAATAGGTGATAAAGTGATATATCTTTCAGCCCAATTCTACTTTCTGCATAATTCATCATATAAAATGTAATCAAATAGAAAAGTCTCCTTTTAAAATGTGTTTTATTAGTTTTAATCTTTTAACTTTATGCATCAAGCAAAAATTAAATTATGTGCAACATTCTATGACCGGAAGAAATTTATTTAACATTTAAACCTATTTTCTGCACATTCCTACACACCAGTGGTAAGAGGGCGCGGTGGCGCCAGTGTCCGGCAGCCTCGCCTCTGTCAGTGCGCCCCAGGGTGGCTGTGGCTACAATATAGCTTGCCATCACCTGTGTGTGAATGTGTGTGTGAATGGGTGGATAACAGGTTGTGTAAAGCGCTTTGGGGTCCTTAGGGACTAGAAAAGCGCTATACAAATACAGGCCATTTACCATTTTTTTACCATAAAATAAAATAGGTTTTTGTGTTTACACTCACTCTTTCAAATAGATGCAAGTAAAACACAGCAGAAAATAAATAAAATCAAAGACTAGCGGTCCTGTTGCTCTATTTACACCTGTATAGCAGGAGTGGGGTAGGCGGAGGTTTGCCCTGGTGCAGGTGTGCCGCAGCTGTCAGTGGAAGAATCCGCGAGTTTCTCTGTGAATTTCCCATTACGTGGTAGCGTACTCGGTGCTTGCTCGGAAGTTAAGGTTAGGTTAGGTTTTTTCGCTGTAAAAAGAAGTTTTCTTCCCACGCAGTGAACAGTTGGACAAATGTGTTTGTCACTTTTTACAGAATCAAACTCAAAGTAAGGTCAGTACTTACACGCTTTAAATGGTGCACGGTCATGCTCTCTCCTGCACTCGATATATTATCCATTCTTGATCTACACACAGATGTTGCCTCGAACGTCACACTCGCTTACGTCATTGTCATGAGACACTCACAAAAGGATCAGGGTTTTAGTAACGCAGTAACACAGCGTGCTTATGGGAAAGTAATGGTAATCTAATTACCTTTTTTGCAATAGTAATCCCTTACTTCACTCATTACTTGAAAAAAGTAATCGGATTACAGTAACGTAATGCGTTACTGCCCATCTCTGGATACAACAAACACAGCGGTACTACTAATCCAAAATACTCAAAGCTTCATAGAACTGAAACAAACATTTATTTTTAGCTCCATTCTGCTGCTGATACATACTTTAGGTTTCTGAATGTTAAACTTGTTGCTGCCTTTCATAGTGTGTAACTTGAAGGCCCTGAGTACTTTCTCCCACACTGAAAACACTGGAATGATAAAATTATTTGAACATTACCTAATAAGACTGATTCAGGACAGACAATTAGTTATTCTAAACTTTTCTAGCAGTCCTTCACAAACAGGGAACAGTCTGTCTATTCTCTCCATCTGTCAGCTGCTGCTGGCTCTTCCTCCTCCTCTTCCTCACACACTGCTGAGTTTGTCCTGGTGGATCATCAGGGGTGCAAAGCCTCACAGATGATGTGCAGCAGTGGGTCCCTCAGTCTGTCCTCACTCTGGACACTTGCAGTCGTCACACATGGAAATCAAATGTGTGATAAGCTGCAGGATTCAAACACAAGTGTAGCTTATAAATACATGTTCATACTTTTATTACACAATCAGAGAGAAAGAAAAAGAAAGAGAGTGCAGGACAGACAGACAGGTGACAGTCTCAGGTGTATACACTGCTACAAAACAGCACAAGAGAAGGAGGATTTAGTGTTTGTGTTATTACGAGTGCTAAACAAGAAGAGTTCCCAGATGGTACAGTGGACACGTGTGTGACTCCTGTGATTAAAGCATCTTTCTTTCTATTCTGCCCTCACTGCTACACTGGACACAGTTATGCAGATAGATAAACTCCTCGACAACTGACAGGTGTATCGTCCCTTTTATTGACGCTGCCTTCAATTATCAACAGAGTGAAACTACAAACAGGAGAAAATAAGCAATATTCAGTCTATATATTCACACGATACTGCAAATCAGTTGACTAAACTAGCTAACATTGGAAAGAAAGTAAATCTGAATACAGTACACCTTTAACCATAAAAGTGCATAAATAATAGCATATATAGTTGCATTAACTCTTGTTCAACTTAAATACTCACAAGCGATGCTTTCTGTAAAACAACGAAGAGGATGGATGCAGATGTTTATCAGAACAACATGCTGAGTCAGTCTTTTCTCAAAGTGTGCTGCATACTAACTCTACAGCTAATAACAAACAAAACTTGGCATGAAAGAACTGTAGTGACTCCTGCTGGTGGGAAGAAGAACTACACCAGCACACTCCCCGTCTGACATCAATTGGATGTCATCACCATCTTTAAGGATCAATGTCTCTATTAGTATTTCGCAGCAGGAGTACAGTCTCTGTCACTGGTCGTAAGAAGGGTTTAGATGTACCTCCAGAAGCGACCTTTACCTCAATCTTTCTGACATGTCCGTCTTGGCTAGGAAAGGTCTCAACAACCACCCCCATGGGCCAGTGGTTTCTTTTAGCTCCACTGTCCTTTAGAAGAACAAGATCTCCCTTTTGAAGATTTTGACTCACAGATTGCCATTTCCTTCGCTCTTGGAGTGTCGGCAGGTACTGTGTTTTCCAACGGTGCCAGAAGACATTTGAAAGATGCTGCACTTGTCTCCATTGACGTCCGAACAAATCTTTATTGTCAAAGTGCCGGGTGGCGTGGTGGTAATCCAGTTTTCTGCGTAAGGAGGGTAGCAGGCGTGAAGAAAGGGGCAATCTGGATCTGATGAGACTGGTAGTAGCGGTCGAGAGTTTACGATAGCGGTTACCTCTGCTAGAAGGGTAACGAGAACTTCATGGGTCAACGGGCGAACTGGGTTGACAGTTAGCATAGAGTCCAGTATGCGCTTCACGATGCCAATCATGCGCTCCCAACTTCCTCCCATATGAGAACTATGAGGAGGGTTGAAGATCCATGTGCATTCATTCTTGGATAAAAAGTCTTGAATTTCCTGGTTGTCGCAGTGTTTTGAAGTTATGCCGAGCTCCTTGCACGCTCCCAGAAAGTTGGTCCCACAGTCGGACCTCAACTGCTTTACCGGTCCTCTGATAGAGATGAATCGTCTCAGAGCATTGATAAAACTAGACGACTCCATCGTCTTGATGACCTCAACATGAATGGCCCTGATGCCCAAGCAGGTGAAGATGACGGCCCAGCGTTTGCTGCTGGCAAGGCCTCCTCTTGTTCTCCGAGAGCTTACTGTCCACGGTCCAAAGACGTCAACTCCGACGTAAGTAAACGGGGGGCAGACTGTCACACGATCAGAGGGTAAGTCTGACATTTTTTGCTTTTCTGTGTTCCACCTGAGCTTGTGGCAAATTACACAGTGGTGGATGACTGAGCTGATGCTCCGTTTCCCACCAACAATCCAGAAGCCAGCCGATCTCATGGCTCCCTCTGTGAAATGGCGCCCCTGGTGCTGCACCTGTTGGTGGTAGTGTCGGATTAGTAGGGTAGTTAAATGGTGGTTACCTGGGATGATAATGGGGTGTGCTTCGTCGCTTTCCATGCTGGCTTGTGAAAGGCGACCACCAACCCTGAGACAGTCTGCATTGTCTTTGAAAGGAGAGAGTTTTCTGAGAAGGCTCTGTTTCGGAATGTCCTTTTGGGCTCGAAGACATGTGAAGATGTCAGGGTAAACCTCGTGTTGAAGACCACTCAGAAGAACGCTCTTTGCCTTACTGTAATCTTCTGGACTAAGACTTTTGCAGATATGCCAGCCATGACACTTTTTTGGGGGAGTGCTGTTCCTGTAACACCTTGCAATATGAATGAGCCTTGCTATTGCTCTCAACAATGACCCCAAGTAGAGAAAGACACAAATCGTCTCGTTTCGAGGAAAGAAGCCGCGACATTGGTTGAAAGTGATGTCACTGTTGGACGGATCTCAGGATCTGATTCAGGATTGACTAGTTCAAAGGTGTGTTTAGTCACTTCAGGAGTTGATCCCAGTAGGTAATCTGGTCCTTTGAGCCATGGGCTTGATGAGAGTGCACTAGCTGGGATTGATCTTGAAGCTATGTCGGCCGGGTTAAGGTCTGTTGGAACGTAGTTCCACTGCTCTGGGTTGGACGATTTTGAATCCTCTGTACGCGATTGCATACGTGAGCGTAGAATCGTCTGGATTCATTCTGTATGTATCCGAGTACCACTCTGCTGTCTGTGAAAAATCTTGTAGAATGGAAGGGAACATCGATTTCCTCTGTGATAATGTCAGCAATCTCGACAGCAAGAACAGCTGCACATAGCTCGAGCCTGGGGATTGTTATTTCCTGCTGCGGTGCAAGTTTCGCTTTGCCAAACACGAATCCCAGTTCGCTTTTGCCTTCTGAATCTGTGAGCTTGACGTAGGCTACTGCAGCGATAGCTTTCGTAGATGCGTCACAGAATATACAGAGCTCCCTTTTTTCTGCACCACTGAAGGATATGGAGGTGTACAATCTTGGTATTCTGACTTCTTCGAGAAGTTTCAGGGACTCTTTCCATGCGCTCCACTCTTGGAGCAACTTTTCTGGGAGTGGATCATCCCATTGACATATGTCTGTGGAAAGTTCTCTAAGGAGAGCTCTGCCTTTGATGCTGACCGGAGCTGCAAACCCAAGAGGGTCAAACAGACTGTTGACAACTGAAAGTACCCCTCTGCGGGTATAGGGCTTCTCAGCAGTGGACACTTGAAACGTGAATTTGTCTGTTGCAATGTCTCAGCTTATTCCGAGCTTCTTTGCATGGGTGGAATGTCGGCTCCTAGGTCGAGGTCTTTTAGACCCTTGGCTAGATCGTCTTTGTGGAATGCCTTCATTACGTTCACGTCATTGGATGCAATCTTGTGTAGCCTCAGATTAGATGAAGCCAGAGTGTCTTGAGCGTTTTGCATAACAGCAATGGCATCAGTACTTGATTGGAAGGAGGCAAGACAATCATCTACGTAAAAATGTCGCTCCACCAGATGTTGTGTGGTGATGTCTTGCTTGTCTCGGTCTTCTGATGCCCTTCTGAGTCCGTAAGTTGCAACCGCGGGCGACGGGCTGTTGCCAAAGACATGTACGGTCATTCTGTATTCCACAATCGGTTGATCCATGTCATTGTTTTGGTGCCAGAGGAATCTCAAAAAGTTCGGTGGTCCTCCTGACCACGAAGCAATGGAACATTTGTTTGATATCGGCTGTGACTGCCACCTTTTCTTCACGGAGTCGCATCAACACACCCAACAAGCTATTGTTGAGGTTGGGCCCAGTAAGAAGAACATCGTTGAGGATACTCCATTGTGTTGCGCACTTGAATCGAAGACAATGCGTATTTGTTCCGGTTTATGTGGTGATACACTCAAGAAGGGAGGTACCAACACTCTTCTTCTTTAGTGAGTGGTGGAGCTATCTCAGCGTGGCCGTTATCAAACAAAGTTTGCATGAAGTCTGTAAACTGACCTTTCACCTGAGGGCGTTTGTTCAGCATGTGGCGTACTGACGTAAGGCGTTGCATAGCTTGCCGCTTATTGTTCGGCAGGCGTGGCCTGGGCGAACGAAAAGGTAGTGGCGCAACCCAGCTGTTGGCACTGTCCTGGTAGACCTCCTTGTCCATTATCTGTAGAAAGGCTCTTTCTTCCTGTGAGTAGCCGAGGCTCTCGTCCAAACTCGTTTGTTTGAAAACTGTTTCTCCAATCGAAGAGTGCTTTGTTCGCATTGGAGAGTTGACCTTGTTGTAGCCTTGCGAGTTGAAACTTTCCTTTACTTGAATGGCATTTTGCATGGAAGGAAGTGACTTGGGCGACCATTGTCTAAGATGTTTGTTTTGAAAATGTTAGCACGCTGGTTTGTGAGCTCCACCCAGGCAAACGTTCCCAATGATCACCCATCCAAGAGCTAGCTTCTGTGCAAATGGCGTGTTTGGAGGTCCATTGCGCTGGTCGAGAACTTTGTGTGCTTGAATAACGTCCCTTCCAATGAGCAGCAGGATCTGAGCGCTCTGGTCGAGAGCTGGAATTTCGGTTGCAATTTCATGAAGGTGGGTGTGGTTTCGAGCAGCTTCAGCTGTGGGAATCTCACTGCGATTGTCGGGTAGCATATCACACTCGATAAGTGTCTGGAGCTCAAGACGTGACGTACAGTCTGCCGATTCTACAATGAAGTTGAAAGCTCTCCTCCCTGTCACTTCCTCCAATCCGGCACAGGTTCTCAGTTTATATGGAAAGGAGTTCCTGGTGACTCCAAATGTGTCAAAACTGATGATTTTGCAAGTGACCTATTGCTTTGGTCATCTAGGATGGCGTGAGGCCTTAAGCTTCTTTTCAGGTGAATTCTTTGGGTAGATGAACACAAGGCAGATCTTGGCACATGAGTGACTTTCAAATTCACTTCCACAGACTTGTGTGCATGTCGAGATAGCTGTGGGCGTGTAGCATTGCACTCCCGCCGTCAGCTTTCACGGGCTCTGCAATAGTAGCTGTCACAGTAGTCGTTGGTGCCAGTCCCGGATGAAGAGCTGTAATGTGTAATTTTGAATCACATTCTGTACAATGTATTTCTGACTTACATGTCTTTGCCTGGTGGTTTGTAGAAGCGCAGCATTTGAAGCAAATCATGTTTTTCTTAAGATAGGCCTTTCGCTCCTCCAGTGGCATTTCCTGAATGCTCTGCATTTTTGAGAGCATGAGGTTTTTGTGGATAGGACATTATTTATTTGGGTCCTCAATGTTTGTAGGAGTTGGTTTCAGCTCCGTACTGACAACTTCGGTTCTGATGACTGAGATAGGTTCTCTTTTAGCGTGTTTTTCGTAAAGTTTGTTTGTCTTTGAAAGGGCAGGAGGCGGCTGCACAGACTGCCTAAAGCTGGGGTCGTTCCGCATCTTTGCTTCTCTACTGATGAAAGCCACAAATGCAGAGAACGGCGGAAATGATACACAATGGTCCTCTTTGTATTTAGAACCATAGTTCATCCATTTCTCTTGCATAGCATAGGGAGTTTCTCCACCACTGGATTAATGCCTCTCGCTGTATCGAGGTAGAGTAGACCTGGAATGTAACCTTCACTCTTTGCGGCATCTATCTCTAGGAGCAGGTCTTGTAGTTCTCTCAACAGTTGTGGATCTTTGTATGAGATTTTGGGAAACGGTCCAGTCTGTTGAGCAGTGCGTTCTCTATAGCTTCGGGGGAGCCGTAGCACTCATTTAATCTTTCCCACACCTTAGCGAGTCCTTCAGAGGGATTGTTAATATGAACAGCTCTTAAACGATATGCATATTGGACTGATTCTGCGCCGAGCCATTTAATCAGCAAATCCAGTTCCTCACTGGCCGTTAGGTTTAAGTCACAAATCGCGTTCTCAAACGAAGATTTCCATCCCCAATAATCTCCTGCCTTGTCACTGAACCTTCGGAGGCCACCGGTGAGTAAGTCACGTCTTGCAAGAAACCTGGCTACGTCAGAAATGTTTCCTTGTTGCATGCTCACCTTATGTTCAAATCTCGGTGAAGTACCTGGCGACGTTTTCTGCATTAATTTCGGAGACTGGGAAACGTTTTCTCCTTTGTCAGTACTCAGAGGTTGAAGGACATATTCCTTTAAGGTGTCCGACCTGGTTGCCCTTGTTTTGGCGTGAGGAATGTGACACTTGGCGCGGGCATTGAATTATACCCGGTGTGACCAATTGGGCTTGTGCTGTCTTTGATGATGAGCTGGTCTTTCACATAGTTAAAGGTGTGTTCCAAAGTGTCAACACTTTGAGGTACACGCACGTGTTCTTCTCCAAAATCATTGACTGCTGTTTCAAAAACTATTGCTTCGGCGTGTGCCGCTTCCGCATCACGTTCTTGTTGGAGGGCTTGTAACGTGGCCTCTAGACGTGTTTCTTCTACTTTAAGCTCTGCTTTCTTAACTTGCATTTCAATTTCCTTTTTAGCATATTCAGCTCTTTTGCGTGCTGCTTCAGCTTTGGCTCGAGCGTTTAGGGCGGCCATACTGGCAGATGATCTACTTGTACCTTTTGACACATATGATTTCTCTGAACGGACAGATGATGCTTTATCTTCTCTTGCTTCAGACATGGTTGATGTAGCTGAGTTGACGTAACATTCAAAGGTTGTCTTGTAGAAGGACGCTTTTTCACTATTCTGCCCTCACTGCTACACTGGACACAGTTATGCAGATAGATAAACTCCTCGACAACTGACAGGTGTATCGTCCCTTTTATTGACGCTGCCTTCAATTATCAACAGAGTGAAACTACAAACAGAAGAAAATAAGCAATATTCAGTCTATATATTCACACGATACTGCAAATCAGTTGACTAAACTAGCTAACATTGGAAAGAAAGTAAATCTGAATACAGTACACCTTTAACCATAAAAGTGCATAAATAATAGCATATATAGTTGCATTAACTCTTGTTCAACTTAAATACTCACAAGCGATGCTTTCTGTAAAACAACGAAGAGGATGGATGCAGATGTTTATCAGAACAACATGCTGAGTCAGTCTTTTCTCAAAGTGTGCTGCATACTAACTCTACAGCTAATAACAAACAAAACTTGGCATGAAAGAACTGTAGTGACTCCTGCTGGTGGGAAGAAGAACTACACCAGCACACTTTCAGCTTAACGAGTGAACCGTCAGCTCGTTCAAACACACGTTAAAGTCCGTTTGGCTCGACACCACCGAACAGAGGCAGCAATATAACATAGCTAACATTAACAGTGTGAATCCTGCTTGTGCCGTCATATTCAGGACTGCAAACCGAGCAGCATCACTGACTTTCAGCTTGTTGTGTTTTTGGATATATGACTGACTTTAATTATCCATAAAATCATCACATTCTCTGTAAGATTAAGGTCAACTATAGAATGGCATATATTTTAAAGTAAAGGCTTTAAAACCAAGTTGGTACAAACATCGCTAATGTCACATAACTTTGCTGACATCTGGCCAACAGTAATGTTTTAATGTTCTTCATTATTACACATTTGCACATAACTAAGTGACATAATATTCAGTACTTACTTTTAAGTTTACTCTTCGGCCGCCCCACTTCAGCTGTTCACCGTTTTTTTCTGCAAAATTATTCACACCCACCTCTGCGCTATGAATTCTGGGATATGTTGGGGCATGAGGATACACCGACCCATCGTTAAAATTCAGGGAAATGAAGGAGGCATTTAAGGGGCCACATTTCGAGCAGCCTTTGAATTGGGACAGCCTTCGTCGCGTCGCTGTGACGTAATCATCTTTAAAATGCGGCTTTTTAGGCTGCAGACCCTGAATTGGGATACAGCCTCTGGGTCGCTGCATCTTGCTGCTGTGACGTCTTAAATTGGTCATGTGATTTTGACGCAGCGGCGTGTCCGTTGACCCCAGAGACAAAGCTGAAACAGACCAACAGCAGGAGAAGCTCATGTCACAGGACGTCACTCTAGTGAGTGTGTAACAGTTGCTATTGTAATGCAGTGTATCACCACATGGTGGCGCCTCCTGTCTCATGACTGGTGTGTCACCCCCTTTTTGTTCTTCTTCGCACTCTCCCCGCGATGCTCCCGTGTGTATGTGGACTAGTGTGCTCTCGAGTAATGTGTGGTAGAGGTAGCACTTTTATTTTTGATATTGTAAATAAATGAGTACTTTTGGAAAGTCAGAAGCTGTTGTTCATTCACTATCCGCCTGCACACCTCCGCGGCTGACTTCATCTCCACCGCACGTTACAACTGGCGCACAAACTTTTTCCCTTGGACTTCAGAGGATTTTTGTATCCCGCCGAGGATTCTTCTCTTCTAGCACGTGAACTGTCTCGGAAATCCCCCCACTTTTGCGGACACTCGGACGTTTTCCCCAGCCATGGCCGCAGCCTCAGCTCAGGTCGGACCCGACTAATTTCTGGATACCACGGTGTGCCGCTGCTCCGCTTGGGAAAAAGAAAAAGAGAGAAGCTGACTCCGCGACACGAATGGACTCTGTGGATCTGTTATTTGGACGTGCTGTTGGTTTCATCTTCTAAGGATTAATTCTTCTGTGGAGAGCCTGGACATCGACATTTCTGCTGGCTTTTCATTCCCCTTTCCCTTTGCTGAAACTAGACTGACTGTAGCATATGTAAGTGATAACTTGGCCAACTACAGCTGTTAGTGTTGGTCTTCGGCTCAGTATAGCGAAACGATTTAAAACTGATCTTGCATTGAGCTCTAGTGTTGCAGACATGCTATTGTAATAACATGGTTGTGATCACTCCAGTCTAATTTCAGTTGTTGGGCGAAATTTTATATGTGGTTTTTCTAAATTTAATCTTGAACTGCATTTTTGCAGTTTTGTCTTTGTAGTCTGACCTAACTGACTCTTTTAGTGCTATATCAATGACTGCGCTGTGCGCTGGAGCGGCTTATTTTATTTTTTTAGAAATCGCGATGGCACACTACCCAGACGACTCTGACTCAGACATGGAACTTACCTCGTTACCAGTGTGCCAGATAGTTGAAAATGTGACTCCTAGCCTTAGCCAACAAGTGGTGGAGTTAAGAACTGAGGTGAATAAGCTTAGTGATTGTTTACGTGACTCACTGAACATACAGCAGAGTTTACTAAAGCAGTGGGACCAACTCACAACGTGGAACTCTCCCCCTCCTGCAGTCCCACAGTCTCCTGTTTTCCCAGTGGCCACATTGACACCTCATTTTCCTGCGAGGGACAAAACTGAACCCACCAACAGTACCAATCCATTCCTGCCCAGCAACCCATTTCAACCTACAAATCCTTTCCTCCCATCTCACTCACTCGAGCTCAGCAGCACTTCCAGAGTGATTGCGGCAGCTTTACATCACGCCAAACTGGAGCCTCCTGTGTATGCTGGGGACGACAAAGTGCAACCTGAGGACTGGTTAAATGCAGTTGGTACATACAAAGCCTCATTGAACCTAACCGATGGGCAATTGCTAAACGAACTGCCACACTTTCTTGCAAAAGAGCCCGGGAAATGGTTCAAGGCATTGAGCACCCACATCACATCATGGGCTCAATTCTGTCAACTGTTTAAGAAAGTTTTTCTGCCCTCCGACAGCCAAGAACGCATCCTGAAAGGAATTTTGGATTGTGTTCAGGCTCAGGATGAACCGCTCCCAACCTTTGTTGCCCACATGTTGAGTGAGTTTGACAAACTGAAGAGCCCTCCACCTGAAAAAGACAGAATTGACCTAATTAGTAAACATGCTCTTGAAAAATACAGAGTTGCCCTGTATGGCGCTAATGTCACTTCTGTAATGGACCTGCTGCTACGTGCTCATGAGCTTCACTCAGTGCTTGGACCACATAGACCACAGCCTGCTTTATGTGGCAAAGACAACTATAAGGCTGAACCTTACTGCTTCAAATGCTCTCAGCCAGGGTTCACTACACGCATCTGCCCAAACTGTAACACCCAACCTCATTTGCCACAACGAGCCTCAAACACCGCTAGGCATGGCCCAGTCCAGCCCTCTGACCCAGGCCATGAAAAGGTGAAATTAAGCAGCACCATATCCCAGCCACAATACAGGCAGTCGGGAAACTACAGGGGGGGGAGGACATTTCACAGAGGCCAACCTCCCAGTTACTAACGAAGCCTCACACGCCTGATTCACTACAGGGTGGACACAGTCTTGGACACTTGGAAGACAATTTTTCACAAGTCCACTGGAATACCCCACTAAGAACGAAAGTGAACTTCAATGATTCATCCGTGGATGCTACCCTCGACATGGGCGCTTCCCTCTCGGCTGTACAAACAGATCTTATTCAAGTAAATGACTCTTACCCAAGAAACATAAGTGAGTGGAATGGTCCTGCAGTTAACCTCGCCAATAATGCTCCCTGCATCCCTGAGGGTGTTATTTGGCTCAATACTGGATTCATGAACAAGAACTTTTACCAGCATTTTGCAATAGTACCATATTTGTCCTCTCCTTTCATTCTGGGAATGGATTTTATGGCAAGAGCTTCTGTTTCTATTCACATTCCCACTAGAACAGTCTACATTGAGGACATCCCCTGCCCACTCGCAGACGATGAAGAGGACCTTCAAAGTGATTACTCACATTCACCTGGAACACTGATGTCTTTGGACTTAAAGCTTAACAGCCAAACTGTCTGAAGCAAGTCTCTCTGAGTAAAGCATCCTTGTTGTTCTCTATCTGCTCAGCAAGTTTAACTCCTTGTTTGATGGTCATCTTGGTCGAACGGCTCTCACTGAGCACGCCATAGAGACTGGCAATGCAACACCCGTCAATCTCCCACCCTATCGCACGTCACCTGCTAAGAAACGTGTGATTGAAGAAAACAAGTGCAACAAATGTTGAAGGACAACATCATTGAACCTTCCACAAGTCCTTGGGCAGCTCCTGTAGTCATTGTAAATAGAGCGGCCGCGGAACCAAGGTTTTGTGTGGACTTTCGAGGGCTCAACCAAGTTACCCGAAAAGACTATTATCCCCTGCCTCGTGTAGATGAGTCTTTCGACTTTCTGGCACGGGGAAAGTTTGTCTCAACATTGGACTTAGCGCGAGGCTATTGGCAGGTTGCTGTAGCAGAGGACTCGAAGCCTGAAACTGCCTTCATCTCTCACTGTGGTCTCTTCCAGTTTCAGGTGCTGCCCTTTTGGCTCTGCAACGCACCTGCAATTTTTCAGAGACTCATGAACTCTGTGCTTGCTGGCCTCATTTATAAAACGTGTGCAGTCTACCTGGATGACATTGTTATCGCCTCACCTACCTTTGAACAGCACTTGGTGGATCTTGAGGAGGTGCTGGGCAGACTCCAGGCTGCTGGTTTGTCATTAAAGCTCAAAAAGTGCCAATTCTGCCTCGATGAATTCACCTTTCTCAGGTACCGCATCACATCATCAGGTGTTAAGCCCGATCTAGACAAAGTAAAGGTGGTTAAGGAGTTTGATACCCCAACCTCGGTGAAACACGTTTGTCAGTTCCTTGGCCTGCACTGCAAATTCCTTGTAGCTTGACAAGATTTATTGTCTTAAATTTAGCCAGATTATCTTGTCCATCTTGTTTTGAACATTACAAGCTAGTTTCCAGTCTCATGTGTTAGATGATTAAACTTGTTTCAAGTATATATTACTTTTTTTTCTTATTTAGTCTGTATATCTAAAAATGAACCATTTTACATTTATTTCAAGCAAAAATAGCTTTTAGATAGAGTGTAAAACAAAAATTATCTCAAAATAAGAAACATTCACCTTTTTCCTTGAAATAAGAAAGTCACTCATTGGAAGGTATTTATTTCAGGTTTTTAAAGAAAGGACATCTTCAAGGTTATATTTTGTCATAACATAGACACTGTTTCTGAAATTGACTGGGTAATATGACGTAAAATCAAGTAGGTTTTCAACATCAGTCAGTTCAGTTGCTTGGGCAAGGTTGGGAATTGCAATTTCATAGGCAAGAAAGTCTTTGTTGAAACCCAAGGTTTCATACACCTGGTATTCAAAACAATAAAGTACACTATTAACAATAAAAATGTTTTTTACAAGTCCAAAGATAGGGTTTAAACCATTTGCTGAAATGAGTATAAGAGACCTGTCACAGATGTATTTGTTTCCATGTAAAATAAGCCACTTTACTCTAACGGCATGATGTATAGCATCTTCAATCCCCAAAAAATCTACAACCTTTGATTGCAAATGGTCCATATTAGCAACCTCTGATATAGGACCTAGTTCTTTCTCATTTACAAATATCGGATGCTCAGTTCCTGCTTCACTTTGGCAACACTCCAGCAGCTGATTGTGGTTTACAAGAGACTTGCACACATTCTTAAAGTTTAATTTGGATGACCATTGTTTAAAAAAAAACTGTGTTTAGACTCGAATCTCATGCACATATGACGTATTACAGGTCCCAGGGCAATAATTTGAGAGGGAAGATGCAGCATGTAATGTTGCTTTGGGATTACATTTTTTTCTGGGAACAGTTGCCTGAATTGTTTAAGATGATCTTCTATCATTTTTTTAGTTTGGACACAGTTTGTAAAGACACAACTGGGGCAAAAAGTATTTTAACAATTTCAATTAAATCCAAAATAAACTGAATAAAGGAATTTTTCTCTACAACACTGTACAATAAGAATGGCAAAATCTTGATCAATATAAGCATTTGTCCAGAGGATTGTTTGAGTCTGTTGTCACTTGAAGCTAAAGTAGCAATACTAATTGGTAAAGGCTTGTCACGTATGTCCGCTGATGAAAAAGGAAAGTTCTGCATGGCAGAATTAAACAAGTCCAATTCCAAATTTCCAGATAAAACAAGGTATTTCAACACACACTTAATTTCCATTGGTGCCACTCCTTCAAGAATTACATGCATAATATCCTGTGGCATCTGCTCTATGAGATTAAAACCTGGGAAATCAACTAATTTGCTTTGTCTATTTATGCCAAAAGTCATTTTGAGCGAGGATTTCAAAAATTCAGTAGTTGCCCTTTCTATTTCAATGCACTGCCTAATGTGTCCGTCTGGTGAAACTATGTTCATTGAAACTTTCTTGCATTTCATCAAAAGTACACTCACAATGACGACATTTGCTATACGCAAAACCAACTCCTTCCTTAAATCCTGCAAGCTCATGCTGGGCAAGAGTGTCTCCGCAGCTAGTTTGGGAAATACCAAGTTCATGGGGGGAGGGGGGTATTACAAACTGTAGCTGTAAAAACAAAAAATGGTCACAAATAAGGTAAAATGAAATAACACCTATAAGAGTTTATTTTAAATCAATGAAGAAGAAATTTACCTATCATACTGACTGTGTTTTATGAACGTACAAACCACTAAATTGTATATAGAAGCAAAAATTGAGATGTCCACCCCCTTCATGTTCTATGTTAGTTGTTACCTAACTCCGTTTGAATTTGGAGTCACAGGAATCTTCTGCACTTGAGCGTTGAAAGACAAAATGTAAGAGAAAACTTCATCAAGGAAGAGAGGTAAGCAATTTTAATTTTTCGAATGTAAGTAGTGTGTAGTCTAATCACTGTTTTAAAGTCAAGCGGACAGAGTAATAAATTTAATTTGAGCGTGGGAAGGAGTAATGTAGCATGCTAACGGATGCTAGCGTTAGCTTAGCAGCCCTCGCATGTGGTTCAGAAAACAGTTAGTGAAGTATCTACTGTAATGTTGTGAGAATTCCTAGCTATGCTATTTATAAGGGGCAATGTTAGCCGTTTGTATTAACTTAAGTTAATAGGCACATTGAGAATTTCTTTCAATTAGCAAGAGAGCTAATTAACCACATTCACTATCACAGAAACCTGAAACAACTTCTTCACCCTGGGTAGTTGCTACAGGCCCTCCAACTGCTGATGCTAATGTAGGCCAGCTGAAAACCTTGCAGCTCCCCAGTCCTCCGGAATATGTTGTGTACACCGACAGTGAGTTGGAGCAATGCCGAAAGAGTTACCTGAAGTTGGCCTGCTCCGGCAGGGAACAAGCATGCGTCATGTCAAAAGAACTGAGATGCAGATTGGTGAGAAATACAATCACAAGTATGGTGTCCCTTTTGAGAGCAAGCCAAGGCCAAATGGAGCGATACCCCTCTAAGACCGAAATCACTGCAATGGCTAAAAAAGTTGTGGAATATTATCCTATGCTGCAGGATAATGATGCAAGCGTAAAACACGTAAGTTCTTGTATTTGTGTGTCATATATAAATCATTTTGTTTTGTTCAGGGGGCATGATATATATATGTATTTTTCACCAGGAGAGCATTAATGCCAAGTTACAAAAAAGGCTGCAAAATATGAAAACCCCAGTAAAAAGGCAAGGACCAACACCGGAGAGGGGACGGCCCAAGAGAAGGCTCACTGACCTCTCCCCAAGGGATGAAGAAGCTGATGATGAAGATGCTGATCGCAGTTCTTCCAGTGGTGCATCTACTCTGTTATCACCTGTCAGAAATTCTGACGATGCCTCCACTTCATGTGAGTACATACATGTAATTTTGTAAAATGGTTATCAACACACAGCCAGTAGTAGCTAATGTTTTGTGGAAGTCTACTTCAGTAACAATGAAAAACCAAAATGCTCTTGTACTTCTCTCTATCTTAGCTGACAAGGATAGTCGGCAAATACAAGCAAGACATTACAAAACATTACAAGAAATGTGCAAGAAGGCAAAAACCAAACCAAGAAGATGTGTCCCAGCTATTAGACCTCGAGTTTGAAGCCAGAAGATCCTTCATTGACTCAGACACCATGAAAGAGGAGAACGGAGCTCGCCTCATCTTGGATGCATATCCATGCTTTAAAGAATTGCATCATGTAAGTTTTGGAAGAGTTAATCAATAATCACTTTAATTTCAAATATATTTGGTGTGGTAGTAAAGTTATTTTGATTTTATTTGTTTACTTATTTTTTAAACCTATTGTAGGCATTGGGTGAGCTTCAGAAATTTTGGATCCCCACAACAAGTTCATCAGTCAAATAAAACTGAGATGGGAAGAATTCTGCTCCAGGGTAGAGTTCTACGGTGTGTCAAAGAAGGCAATGAATCCACCAATGACCATGGACAAAAGTAAGTTTTACCATTTGAATACAAAGTTCTCATCCTTTAAAATTTATGTTTATGAAGGTTTGTTTCTGCTTTGTTCAGCTGAAGCCCACCTTGCACTGATGAAGGCTCTTCCAACGCTCTTTCCCACACCTGCCCATCCACCAAAAAAGATGGGGAATGCTTCTGAAGCATTTCTACATGTCCTGAAGGTAAGTTTTGTAAAATTTGCTTATAAAGATCTACAGAAAATTTGGCAAACGAAATTTTTCGATCAAATATGACTCCAAAATGCTTTTTCGGTTTCAGCCGAAAGACTTAAATCTATAATTTATTGTTTTCATTAATTTATAACGTATTTAATGTACACGAGTGTGGTCACATAAGGAGTCGCTTGACACTGATAAACCATAAGTCATAACTACTATAAAATGTGTGTAACCAACAAAGAACAAGATAATGACGTCTCCGACGTTATGACCAAATCCCAGCGAAAAAACATACAATTAACATAAGATGTTAACTGTCATGTCTTTTGTGTCTTGCAGCCTACAGAAGATCCAGATGCTGTCCTCCAGAAACGAAGCTTGTCATGTCCAGTAGTGATGTTCGATGGCTGCAAGTGTGTCATTGCTGTTGGTAATTTACCAGTTACAACATTTGACAAAGAAAAACTTGGTGAGGCTATGATATATGTGATGGCATACTTTTATGCACTCCATCTGACTTACCCCAAATGCGTGGCAACCCTGCTGTCTGTCATTCAGACAGAAGTTCTCCAGGATGCCATTCATGAGAGTGACACTACATCATCTTACAGAAAAGCCCTGGCAGAATGGCATGCATTTATTGGAAAGTAGTGTGTAAATTTCAGATAAGATTATGAGAGGGCACTTTTGTTTTGTTTTTTGTTTTTTCAATCTGGGTCTTATTTCTAAAATGGAAAATGTTCATTTACTCACCCAGACAAGATCTGTGGTATTTGGTGTCATTCGAAAGAAATTTGAATCTTTGTGGTCTTCCTATGTCACTCGTCAATTTTAATGGGGCAATGGCAAAACTTCTAAGGCTGTTGAAATGTTGAAACCACTTAAACAAACTCATAATGTTGGACCTGTACTGTTCAATTGTATCTTTATTATCTGCAGGTTATTGTTAAAGTGGACAAATAAAGATGGACACTTTTGCTCTGTTTCAGTTTTGTTTTGTCCTTAATCAGCAATATAATCTTAAAGTAGTGTTTAGCTAAATTTAAAAAGCAGAAATATCTTTAAAATGATTTAATGTACTAGTTTTTAGATTATTTGCCTTGATTTGTTCGTTAGAATAAGTGTTTTATGCCTATTTTCAGATTTAATTTCTTCAACATTTTACTTAGAACAAGTGGTTAAAGCTTATTTTTTAGGTTTCAAGCCATGATTGGTTGCCTGGAATAAGTGTAAAAGACTTATTTTTAGCTTTATTATCTTTATTTGTGGCCTACAATAAGTGGTTAAAGCTTATTTTAAGTTTCAATTGTTCTGATTTGTTGCCTGGAATAAGTGTAAGAGACTTATTTTTAGCTTTATTATCTTATTTGTTGCTTACAATAAGTGGTTAAAGCTTATTTTAAGTTTCAATGTTCTGATTTGTTGCCTGGAATGAGTGTAAAAGACTTATTTTTAGCTTTATTTAAATCTAGATATTGTTCTTATTTCAAGAAATCTTGTTAAGAAAAAAACACTTACCCCATGGGCAGATAATTTCACTTGTTTTAAGCAAATCTTCACCAAAAATAAGTGTATTTTTCTAGTATTAAGGAGGTGGGTTTTTGCAGTGTGACTGGCTATTATCGGCGCTTCATTCAGAATTATGCCCGCCATGCCGAACCTCTTCACGCCATCACCAGAAAGGACAATGCTTTAAACTGGGACGACAGCTGTCGAAGGGCCATGGACACTTTGAAGGACCATATCACATCAGCCCCGATCCTGTCATTTCCAGACTTCAACCGTCCCTTTTCCATTCACGCCGATGCATGTGACATTGGTCTTGGGGCAGTGTTGATGCAAAAGAATGACAAGGGTCGTGAGTATGTTGTGGCTTTTGCTAGTCGCTCCCTTCACAAAGCTGAACTCCTCTACTGCACTTCAGAGAAGGAGTGCCTTGCTGTGATATGGGCCCTGGAACACTTCTGCCCATATGTTGAAGGTGTTTATGTTACTATCTTCACTGACCACAACAGTCTCAGGTGGCTCATGTCTCGTCAAAAGCCAACGGGCCGACTCGCCCGCTGGTCACTACGTTTGCAGGACTTTGATTTCACAGTAGTGCACAAACCTGGTGCACAAAACAAAGTTCCCGGCGCACTGTCACGCAACCCTTTGCCTCTGACCTCTGACAGGACGACGGATCTTTTACCAGATCATGCTGTCATGGGCAGCCTGGACATTCGTACTCTTCCCCCTGTCATTCTGGCTGACCGTTCACAATTGAGACAGCTGCAGTTAGATGATCGTGTCACAGGTCCACTCCTCAGGGACATGGAAGCAGACTCTCTGAACAGCTCAGACAGTGCCACCTTGTTACAGTATGTTGTGTATGACTCTCTTTTGTATTACAGAGACCCCAAGTCCACGTGTGCTTTGCACCCTTTGAAAGAGCTGAAACTGTTTGCCCCTACTTCAATGAGAGGCACCTTGCTGGACTATTACCATGACCACCCCACAGCAGGTCACTTGGGTGTTTCTAAGACATTGGCTAGACTGCGTTTTAGGTTTTTCTGGCCCAAAATCGCAGCTGATGTGAATCGCTATGTGACTTCATGCTCAGTGTGCCAACTCACCAAGCCAAGTCAAAAAAAAGCAGCCGGTCTTATGGTTCCCATTGTCCCCCAGAAATCCTGCGAGTATGTGGGTGTAGATTTTGTTGGGCCACTTCCCCGCACCCCCACTGGAAATGCATATTTGATCCTGTTTGTTGATTATTTGACTAAATGGGTTGAAGCCAGTGCTGTCAAAGAAGCTATATCTCAGGTAGCAGCTGGTAAATTCGTCACTGACATTTTGCTAAACATGGTACACCCACTTACCTGGTTTCTGACAGAGGGTCTCCTTTTGTGGGTGAGCTTTTTGAACATGTTGTTTTTGCCTTAGGCTCGGTGCACAGACTCACTATGGCATATCACCCTCAGACAAATGCTACTGAACGCATCAACGGACTCTGAAAACTGCAATCCGTGCTTATGTAGGTGATAAGCACACATAATGGGACAAGTTTCTCCCTCAGATTTGCTTTGGTCTGTGTACCGCCCCCCATGACAGTACAGGTATGACTCCTGCCATGATGCTTTATGGTCGTGAGTTAGACACCCCGCTTGACCTTGTCACTCAGCCTTCTACAGCAGGTGTTGATGAACTGGGTGTACCTTACCCTGAGACTCTGAGAGCCTCCCCGCAGGAAGCTCACGACCACGCCAAAGCAGCTCTAGACTATAGCCATGACAGACAAAAACATTACTATGACTTGAGACATCGACATGCCACATTTCGTGTTGGTGACCTTGTGAGAGTTGAGACGCACCCCAGGTCAGACGTTCAGTCTAACTTTACTGCTAAACTTGCACCACTGTTTGAGGGACCATTGTGTGTATCTCAGAGACTCAGTGATGTTAATGACAGGGTCACTTGGGTGGACTCCGGTGTGGATGCAGGTGTTTATCATGTTGTGAACATGCAACCGTTCCATACCTGGGACTTCACTTCCAAAGAACATTCTGTTTTATCTCCTGCTGGGAGAGACACTGCAGAGGACTCTGGGTCTCAGGCCCACCCTGCAGACACTGACATTGACTCTGAGCCATTCCCCTTTGATTTACCAGACATTGACTCTTCTTCTGGTGTGGGCGCTGTTTCAGACAGTCTTTCACCCAGGTCTGTCCAGCACCCAGCTGCTGGTGGACATTACAATCTCAGGCCCAGACGTTGCCCCAGAATTACATCTGGCTGGAACAACAAAAGATGGACTAATGATTTTCACACAACCAGGCTTGATCTGAAGTGAAATGTTTTGGTTAAACCTGTTTGATGCTGTCTTGTTGCATTGCTATTTTGAGTCATGATATGTAGATGTTTCTGTTTGCTCTACTTAATCCAGTTTTATGGCTCTTTAGTGCATTAAGGTTCATTCTTGGCACTTACTTAAAAAAAAAAAGTGAAAAAAACTAAGAACTGATTTTCCAATGTACATATTCGTCTTATTTTCACCAATTTCATTTTTAAATGGTCTTTTGCCCCGTGTGTGTGCGCCAATCTTAGCTGTAACCTCTATGTATAGGGTACTGTTAGGTGTGGTGTGTGCTTTTTCAGCTGTGTACGGCTGAGGACAGACTTTTTCTCACCAGGGGGGACTATGTAACAGCTGCTATTGTAATGCAGTGTATCACCACATGGCGGCGCCTCCTGTCTCATGACTGGTGTGTCACCCCCTTTTTCTTCGCACTCTCCCTGTAATGGATGCTCCCGTGTGTACGCGGACTAGTGTGCTCTCGAGTAATGTGTGGTAGAGGTAGTACTTTTATTTTTGATATTGTAAATAAATGAGTACTTTTGGAAAGTCAGAAGCTGTTGCTCATTCACTATCCACCTGCACACCTCCATGGCTGACTTTATCTCCACCGCATGTTACAAGTGATATGAAAGAAACACAACAAAAGAAACAAACAAACAAAAAAACATGAAAAAAAAACTTAAAAATAATCAGGATATTACATGTATATGAGGAAGAAAGAGTGTGTGTGGAAAGAAAAGAGAGAAAATGGAAATGGCACAAATAAAAAGAATATATGAACCGCATGTCCAGGGTTAGCTAACAGTGAAATAAATATGTACCTTTTAGACCAATTATACATGACAGAGAAATAGTTACCATCTTCTGTTATAATATTCACATCTTTTGTTCTGTCATGTGTCATTGTGTAGTTTGTTATGCAGAATCTCACAACAGAGATGTTTCTTTTTATATCTTCTCTGTCTGGAGCACTTCCCAAAACTCAGCAACTGATCACTCTTAATCTCTGCTGTTTCTCATGAAGAGAATCGAGAGTTCTTCTGTAACTGAAAAGCTTTTGTTTTCAACAAAATGCTAGTCTTTCAAGCTAGCATACTATAATAAATAATAAATAACCCAAAGCTATATTTCCACAGATTCACATAAGATATAGCTAAAAAAGAAAATCACATGCATTCACTTTTAAATTAAAACCTTACATAATCTTAACATGTTTAAGCTATAGAGGCAAAATGGTGGTTAGTATTGTTGGCTTACAATGACATTCTACAGAGCCACCATAGAGAGCATCCTAACGTACGGCATAACAACATGGTATGCAGGGTGCTCAGCTGCAGACAGGAAAGCACTGCAGAGGGTCATCAACACAGCCCAGAAGATCACTGGCTGCTCTCTGCCCAGCCTGGAGGTCATTGCAAACTCTCGGTACCTCAGCAGAGCTGGCAATATCATCAAGGACCATTCTCACCCCAGCAATCAAGTGTTTGAACTATTACCGTCAGGCCGACGGTACAGGTCACATAAAACCAGGACAAACAGATTCAGGGATAGCTTCTTTCCCAGAGCTATCACCGTAGTAAATAAGCACAAAAAAATTGAAACTGCTTAGCTACACCATATTGTCACCGTCATTTATTATGCTGCTATTCATACTGTCATTATATTAATGCTGCTATCCTGTATATATCGTACTTACTATTGTTTGTTTTATTGTACCTTTTATATTTTACATTTATATTTATTATTGTATTTTTGCACCAAGAGAGTGGCACTCCAATTTCGTTGTACCCTGTACAATGACAATAAAGGCTATTCTATTCTATTCTATTCTATTCTATTCTATTCTTACAACAACACGGTCCTGGGTTCATACTGTTAATTTCTTATATAAACTACTGAAATGAATATTTTGTCATAAGCTGAAGTGAAAATTTGATAAAAGCACCGACTCTTTGTAGATTAGAGATAATTAGATTAGAGATAGATTATAGATGATAGATTTCGGGCGACCGTGGTTCAGGGGGTTGGGAAGCTCGTCTTGTAACCGGAAGGTTACCGGTTCGATCCCCTGCTCTGTCTGTCTGTCTTCGACAACTATAGCTTCCCTCCACCAGTCCGTGAATGTGAGAGTGAACGAATAGAGAAATTGTAAAGCGCTTTGAGGGTCTCAAAAAGCTATATAAATGAAATCCATTATTATAATAAAATTAATTCAGTCACTTTTAATTTTAATATTTCATTCTTGTTCTATAACATATACCATTACCTCATAAGACTTTGTTGTTACACTATTTCCTACCGTACATTACTAAATCTCCATTTGCACTATTTGCCTATTTGCACTACTTTGCCTGGTTTACACTCAATGTCATTTACCCTTACTTGAATATTGTATATTGTATATTGTATAGCTTTTTTTGTTATACGTAAAATTGTATTGTATTTATTTAAAATTTTTACTTTTTAATTATTTTACTTGCATTTTTTAATCACTCTCTTATATTTAAATGTTCATTTGTTATTTCATCTAGGGTTTGAGAGTAACGGAATTTCTATTCTCTGTATGTCCTGTACATGTGGCAGAATTGACAAATAAAGCTGACTTTGACTTTGACTTTGACATTCATATATTACACCATAAAGACATTTACAGTAATTACAATCTCAAATATAGTCTCATATAGTTACTTTAGTTTAGGGTCAGTTAGAGGTCAGATTCTTTGTCTGAGCTCTTTTAAGAAAGTGAGATTTGAAACAAAACACGAGTCCTTCAGCTGTTTTGGAAACTTGTTCAGACTGCTATGGTTTAACAGTCCAGATAGTTTTGTTCAGTCTTACATTTGTGTTGATATATGTTTGTCTGTTAGCTTGAGCAAAACCAACATCCAGATGACAATAAATTTAAGTGGGCCAATGAAAAAATGAATTACAATATGAGGAAGAACGCTGGAGAGTTCAGCGAGCCGAAGAAGCAAGGAAACACAATTTCACCATGTCAAGACCAAGGTGACCCATTTCCCCCCAAAAAAGCCTCTATCCATTTTTGTAATGCTTCACCTCAAAAGAAACCAGGAACCTAAACTCGTGCAAAATAAGCGAACAAACACACTACCAAAAACTACCTTGTTTTGAACACTTCAGGGCAAACACACATTCTTTTACTGGGACCTTGCTCTATCCTCAACCACAAACAAACATGCAGCACATTTACATTCATTATTTATTTTACTGTCTTTTTAATGCCAAAAAAGGAAACAAGGACCCAAATTGAGTGTGTTAAAACATATTTATATTACAAACACAGACGAAGAGTCACATTCACACCATAAGAGACAGTGAAGAAGGAAATTGAAGGTTTGCTGCAAAAACCCTGAAATCATTCAGCAATCACAGAGAAGAAGTTAAAGCCAAACAAAATTTCATAGACTTTCAGGACTCTTATTTCCTCGTCTTAGAATTCCTATTGAAAAAAAAAATATATATGTACATATACTTTTTTTTTTTAAATCAAAGTGCAAACTCCTCAAAGGAAATACAAATGATTTTGAAGAAAGTGTTTTGGTTGACTTGTCACCTCTGACTTCAGTTTCTACTGTCTGTGATCAGGAGAAAAACCCAGAAGCTGACAAGAAGTTGAAGAAGGATGGAAATATCAAACAACAGGTGAAACTGGTAAATACAGACAGACAAACACACTTTCAACACTTTACTGACTTACAGTTCATTCATGGAATTAAAGTGAAATACTGGACATAATGAAGATTTCTTTATGAAGGAATTTGAAACTTTATGTCTATGAATAATAAAGAAGTGCTGACTCAGCAGCAGGAGATGGGAGCTGAGAAATATCAGGTACTTCACTGTATCTTTATCCCTGTGTAGTTATTGAAATATGTCACCTCTGTGTGTGTGATAATAGATGAAAGAAATAATAATATTAATTATTATTATTATAACATCATATTTAGACACATGTTATGAAGTGTATGCAGCAGCTGAGCTGCTTTACTGTGTGTGATGAGATGCTGCATATATTGATCACACTGTGGTGCTCAGTGCTCTCTGTTATGCTGCTGTGTGTTGGTGGAGCAGCCTGATGCACACAAACAGCAAACAGCTGGACGAGCTGCTAAAAAGTGAGCTGGGTGTTTGTCAGAAGGCTGGACTCACTGATGATGGTGGAGAGAGACACATGAAACAAAGTGAAAGCTCTAATGGACGACAGCAGACACCCTCTCCACACAACCACCACCACAACCCTCCAATCATCTCTCACACACATTTCACTTCCTGCTACGATTTTTAATCCGCTTTATCCTGTTTTTATTGTTTTTATTGTTTTATCCCCGTTTCTACACAGGATTTAATGGTTTTATTGCTTCAGACCCATTTAAAATGAGTTTTAAATTTTGAAATAAGAGTGAATTTTAATGTTAAAATTATGAAAAAGAAAAGAAAAAGTTACGTGAATCATTTGCATTTTCTGATCTGAAACTGGACTGAAAATTTGAAAAAGGTTAGAAAAATAGAGATACCAGATTATCAGTCATTTTATTTTTATATTCTATATTAATGGTACATGAACACATGCATGTTTCTTTTACCATAAAAATATTTATAGAAATAGAAATCTTCAGCATGTTCTCATATTCAGTGACATTATTGGAGTTCAGGGTCAGTCAGAGGTCAGATTACCTGTTTGAGCTCTTTAACCCTAGAACACTATCGCTATAAATAGTAACACGATCACTAGTGCCGGGTGATTTTTACCCGATATAATATAACCAATGAAAAGTAATCAAATATATCAAAATATGACAACACATGACAAATTAGAGTGGTCTTCTTTTACTTTCAACTGTGCCATGTCTAACAAAATGAAAAATAAACCTCCTAAAACAAAATAATGACTCTGGAAAGCTGGTCTTTGGTCCACCCATTCCTGGGACATTTGAGACTTCCCTGGTGAAGGCACAGGCTCCTCGACACGCAAACAGCTGGAGGAGGGAGAAATCATGTAAATGTATTTTCTCGGGTATAAATCACCCGGCGATAGTGTTCTAGGGTTAAGGAAATTTGAAAGCAAACAGAAAATGTGTGAACAGTTTTGGAGACGTGTTCAGACTGTTATGTTTAACAGTCCTGATAGTTTTGTTCAGGCTGAACCTTTGTGTTGATCTGTTTGTTTGTTAGTTGAATCAAAAAACCCAGGAAGCTGAGGAGCAGATGAAGGGGGCCAGTGAATGGAGAAGAAACAAGGAAGAAAAAAGGAAGCTGACAAGAAGTTAAAGAAGGATGAAAAACAGAATTTACAGCAGAAGAAGAAACAACCAGATCAGAATCATCAGAATCAGAATACTTTACTGATCCCCAGGGGAAATTATTTTGGTTACAGTGCTACAGTACAAACAGTAACACATATATATATATATATATATATATATATATCACTTATTGATAAATAGCTGAATAAGAAAGAAGAGCAAAAAAGAGGTGTAGCTATAGCAGTGGAGGAGTTGTACAGGGAGATGGCCACAGGCAGGAATGATTTCCTGTGTTGTGGTAATCTCAGTCTCTCACTGAACGTGCTCCTGTGGCTGACCAGCATGTCAGGGAGTGGGTGGGAGGTATTATCCATGGTTTTCCTTCTCTTGGACAACATCCGTCTTTCTGACACCACCTTAAGGGAGTCCAGCTCCATCCCCACAACATTACTGGCCTTACGGATCAGTTTATTGATTCTGTTGGCATCTGCGAACCTGTTTGAGTCTCTCTTATTATTTCTTTTCACTTGAACATCTGTGAAATTTTTATTAGCTACATTTACAGGTATGGGGAGTCCGTGGCAGGAACCTGGACAATGCTCATGTAATGTGGGACTCTAACGACAAGCTAAAGATCAACCTCATCAGCAGCGTTGGAGAGTGCCACAGGCTAAAGTAACATTAAAAAAATCATTAAAAACACATTTACATCATGTAAATGACAGAAAGACTCTGTTGATGAATAAAAGAACAAAAGAGCAATATTACATTTTATATATTTCATATACTTTTAAGACAATGTAACAGTGGTTTTTTTTATGAAATTAACAATCTGTAAATATAAAAGGTGATCTTCATAAAAGATTCATTATTCTTTGAGGTGCAACACAAAAGCAGTTTTACTGCAAGGATGTAGATGAAAATGATGCTTCACTTTGTCTTTTTAAGCTGAAGATACAGAAGTCAAAAGATAAACTCACAAGATCTTGAGAGAGAACAGCAGCTATATGTCAGTGACCACTCCCTGCTTACATTAATTATGTTATTTTTGGTTTTGCAGCCTTTTGGTATTATATATCAGGAGGTGTTTTGTAAGTCAGTGCTAAAAGTGAACCATGTTATTGATGTTTTAACTAACATAGTTTAATTAACTAACATAGTTCATGTCGTCAAGGCAAAAGCATTGAATCAAAAGAAGAATGAACAACAGGTTATTGTACTTTTATTTCATGACTGGCCGAGCACTTCAAGTCCTGATATGTATTATATTCTTATTTTTCTCTTGAACAAGAATGTCTTCCACTGATAAGAATTCGGTCTCACGTTTGTTCTCTTTGGATCAGATAAATCCAGATTCTCTCTTAGTGATGATTTTTCAGTAAATTCATGAACAATTTTATTTGAACGTCCATAAATAAATTTTCTATGTGACTGTTAATCACTTTCTTTTATATGTGAGTTTTTTAAAGAGTAAAAGTCCCAGCAAAAGACGCAGCAACAAAGCTCCTTCTACAGCAATGTAAATGTGACACACCGTAATGTGTGGTCACATTATGTGATTTAATTTTGCATATTGTACAAGTCTTCGGGTGTAGCTTTGTTAAAGAAGGGCCTTAATTTTGTGTTTTTTGTTGGAGATCCAACATGTTCCATGATTTCAAGTTACACCACAAGGGGGCACCTAGTGAGCTGCATGCGTGGTGCACTGGTCCAGCTATGGACTACCTTAACTCCTACATGGTGAACATACTACAGTATCAACACAAACAAAGGCAAAGGCTGACTTATCATTCCCGCACACATAACATCTCACAGGAATCAGTGCACCTCTACTGGACCAACACTGCTCATCCGACATTAAACTGCCCACCTTACGAACCGGATGATGTCTCCAGACGGTGGGCTGGCCCAAACTGAGAGAAGATTGAATAGAGAGCCCTCGGTGCGCCTGCTCGCTGCTGAAGTCAAAGTAAACTTTATTGTCATCTCCACTACATACAGTCCAGTATATAGAGAGACGAGACGATGAAGCTCCAGTTACAGCAGTGCAAGTAAACAAACAATAGATATAAGAAGAGTAAGAAAATAAATATACACTTTAGGACCAGGGGTAAAGGGATCAATAACAAGCTAAAATGTATTATTTACAGTTTGATGATTTAAAGTCTCACACACAACCCGTCGAAAGGGGAGGGGGGCGGCTGCTTCCAAATAGAGCACATTTCATTCATAATGTTGTAAATCCAAGTCCATTATGGATTCATGATTTGAATCCTGGGTTGTGTGAAATCCCAGAAATAAACCTTAGACAAAGTGAATCTGTGAACTAAGGTGCAGGTCTATTAGGTTATGTTGTGGCGATCCTCGGGTTGGGGGATTGTTGTTCATACTGGAGTGCAAAATAAAACCAATGGAAGATGGACAAGAAAAGTTCAAAGCCATCAGGTGCTCAGTTTAGAAAAAATAGAAAAGAAGAGGAGGAGAAACGAGCAAAAGATACAGGTAAGCAGATGTGTCATTGGATAATGGCAGGTCATCTTGAAACAATCGGAATCAGAATACTTTATTAATCCCTAAAGAAATAATGTGGGTTACAGTTGCCCCAAGAAAAAATGGTAAAAGATAGTAACAGTAACAGACTAAACTCCAAACAATACATTATGTTACAGATTTTAATATTAATCAGTCATTGTCAATTGTTGATTTGTCCTGTTCTCATTGTATGACGAATTATGATGGCTGTTTGGTAGCAGTTTGCATACAATGCATGCTCTCCCTCTCTTCATGTGTGTGAGTATGTGTGTGTGTGTTACTCTGGTGAAATTCAGTATGGTTCCGACAACAGTTTTATGTTAATGTACAATCCTTAATATGTTTCGTGTGTGTGTGTGTGTGTGTGTGTGTGTGTGTGGGGGGGGGGTCAGAGGGAGTGTTCGCCCGATTTGACCATGGCGCTGGGGGTTGGGAAGCGCATCTGTTGCCGGTTCGATCCCCGGGCTCTCTGTCCTGGTCGTTGATTCCTTGGGCAAGACACTTCACCTACCGCCTACTGGTGTTGGCCAGAGGGGCCGATGGCGCGATATGGCAGCCTCGCTTCTGTCAGTCTGCCCCAAGGCAGCTGTGGCTACAACTGTAGCTTGCCTCCACCAGTGTGTGAATGTGAGAGTGAATGAATAGTGGCATTGTAAAGCACTTTAGGTGCCTTGAAAAGCGCTATATAAATCCAATCCATTATTATTATGTAATCTGCTCTCATTGCACTTCTGATTACATGCAAACTGTATTTCATTACCCTGTATATGTGTAATGACAATAAAGTTGAATCCTAATCCTCCTTCCGATTCCTTGGAGTTATGATTTCAAATGATTTGTAATGGCTGGAGAATACACAGGCGATGTCAGCGAAGGTGATGCAGCATCTCTACTTTCTGCAAATCCTCAGTAAAAGGGCTGAACCAGAAGCTGCTTCTGTCCTTCCACTGTGCCATGATCATAATCAACTGCTCTCTGCCCTCCCTGGAGTAGTTCGCCAATTCAGGTTCATCAGACAAACCAAAAATATCCTTAAAGACTCGTCCCATCCAGCTCATCATCGGTTCAATTCAATGCATTGAGGCGCCACCAGGATTAAAGTATTTTTATCCATGGCCCATCAGAACTGTACAATGTACCATGTAAATCATGCTGCTTGCTAAAGTATGCACAACAGCATTTTAATTTTTTAACATTTTATATCTCCTGTGAACCTCTGTCTTGTGCAATATATTATTTATATATATAGTATTATTAATTGTTGATTTTTCTATTTCTATTTTCTATTCTGTTCTATTGTTTATGCTGATATATAGTGACACAGTTACACAGATGATTAATCTGCAGCTTTCAGTGACAGCACATTATGTGGTAATTTAGTCTCTGTACTTTGTAAACAATGTCTCATTAAGAATATTTCAGACTGGTTTATTTTTTTATCTTAATATTTGAAATAAACCCAGAAAAAAGTATACAAATAAATATAAAGAGTCAGTCTAAGAGTACTATGACATGAAAAACTGCACACACATAAAGAGTTGCTACTGAAAAATTCATAAGTTTTGATTTAAGCCATCAAATGTCCAAAGTTGGTTTCAACACATAAATATTGAGCATTGCTTTTTTAATCCAGTATTTTAAATTTTTTTGTCTGTGAGAAACTGAGATATACTGGAACTCGTATAACAGGCAGTAAATGAGTGAGAATATTGTGAGAACTTGATTGGCTTGCAAACACATTTAACTTACTGAAAAAGTGCTTCAGGCTCTCAGGTCCTTCTGTTGGGTTATCCAGATTATTGAAGAATAGCTCAGGCTGTCAGTTTGAAAAAGTCGGTGTGGTTTTGGAAAGTAAAAGCTGGACCTATTCTCAGTGTCCTTGCTCTATTTGCTATTCCCAAACAGAGATATGTTAGTTTAGCTGCAGCTGCAAGTCAAAGCTATATTCACTCCAATTAAATAGTTAAACAAATAAATCAAACTTGTGAGAAAGGAGACCCTGTTTTCTTAACCGGTATTAAACACAAATCAGCATAATGAGAAGTACTGATAATGTCTGAAAGCATATTTGGGAAAAACATTTTGTTTCTCATCCGCTAGCATGGAGGTTTATGACCTATACTCGAAGTAAGCTGGTGAAAAAGGTTTGTAACAAGTGGCGTGCCGCCATGTTCAATACTGCTGACAGTCTCATTGAAGTCTCGCATCACTGCTGCATCATGTCTCCCCAAAATACTGTTGATCTCTGCTTCATGTCTATGAGAAGTCCATCTTTATAAAAATCAGAGAGGAGGTGGGAGGATGTGTTCTTGTTTTTGCAGCTCAGACTCACACAGTTACCCTCCAGCCCAGGAAAAACAGGCCTCTACAGGATCACAGAGCCAACTGACAGAAAATGTTTTCATTTCCAGTCATGTTCTCAAAGATTGTAAAAAGTAATTTTATTCAGAGTCAAAGGAATTTGCAAACTTTGCAAACTCCTTTGACTCTGTGAAAAGTAATTTTATTCAGAGTCAAAGAAGTTTGCAAAGTTTGCAAAGAAAAGCGTCTGGACTTCTTTAAGTTGCTTGAAGATGTTTCACCTCTCATCCGTCTTCAAGCAACTTAAAGAAGTCCAGACGCTTTTCTTTGCAAACTCCTTTGACTACGATGACCTGGATGACTGAGAACCTTCACAGACATATTGCCGTACATTTTGGGAGGAACACCCTTCAACTGGTGCGGGAGTATGAAAGGGAATCAAGGAAACTGGCGGATTATAGGAACCACCTTCGTTTCAACCTAAGATGCAGACAAAGCAGAGTTGTTCCTAAGAGCTTGCGCCTTGGATCCACTGTCAGGGGACACAGAGCAGACTTGATTCTACAGAGAGCACAAAATCACATTTTAAGTGAAAGGATAAGACAGGTCCATTTCACTATAGATGCCCTCCAGATCAAGATCAGCCAGACTCTGCAGGAACTGGAAACCCTTCTACCCTCTCCAATCCTAGAAGAGGTTTACAAGTTTGTGGACAAGGCTCAGCGGGCCCAACACTCTAAAGGAAAAGAAAGACAACGCAGGAAATTTTACACACTGGTTTCAAAAACCCACACTCCTCAGTCTGAACCCACACAACTCAGAGAAGAAAACACACCTGAAGACAGTCGGGAGAAATGGGTGAAGAACTTTTCAGACCGGAATCTCACTGAACCTGAAAAGAGGGTTTTAGCCAAAGGACTCAATTTTGCCATTTCTCCGCAACAGTTGCCCATAGTGGACCTCATCACAGCCACAGAAACCGCCATACGGATTAATAAATGATCACAGACAGAAGCAGAACAAATCAGGATGAAAGTCTCAGCCACCCTCTCCAGTGCCAAAGTCCCTCCGTCTAACCTCACATTACAAGAAAAGAAGGCCGTCGCTTCCCTGAGCAAAGACCACAACATCACTATATTACCAGCGGATAAGGGAAGGTGCACCGTGGTCCTAAACACAACGGATTACCACACAAAGATCACTACTCTCCTCAGTGACAACAACACCTACGAAGCTTTAAAGCGAGACCCCACAAGCAGCTACAAAAAGTAAGTTATAGCTTGCCTTCAAGACCTTGAAAAGGACAAAATCATTGACCGCATCACATATCACCGCATTTTATCCAGGGGATGCCATACCCTGCATTTATGGACTTCCTAAGATCCACAAGGAAGGTGTCCCACTCAGACCCACAGTCAGTAGCATAAACTCAGCCACTTATAACATTGCGAAACACCTTGCTGCCATCCTTGCACCTCTCGTGGGGAACACCCCACACCACATCAAGAACTCCACCGACTTCACCGACAAAGTCCAGAAACTTACCCTGGATCCAGATGAAACCATGGTGTCCTTTGATGTAGTCTCTCTCTTCACTTGCATACCCACCACGGAAGCAGTGGAGACTGTCAGAAAACGACTACAAGAAGACAGCTCCTTGGAAGACAGGACCAACTTCACACCTGACCAAATCTGCACACTGTTAGACCTCTGCCTTACCACAACATACTTCAAATACAACGAAGGTTTCTACAGACAAAAACATCGCTGTGCCATGGGCTCCCCCGTGTCACCTTTTGTAGCCAACCTTTACATGGAGGAAGTGGAAAGGAAGGCTCTTGGCTCTTTCAAAGGGAGAGTACCCAGCCACTGGTACAGATATGTAGACGATACCTGGGTCAAAATCAAGACACAAGAAGTGGAATCCTTCACTGCGCACATTAACGCTGTGGATAAAAACATCAAGTTCACCAGGGAAGACACAAAGGATAACTGTTTGCCTTTCCTGGACTGCGCTGTTCATATTGAAGAGAATGGCAACCTCAACATTGAAGTTTACCGGAAGCCCACACACACGGACCAGTACCTCCTCTTTGACTCCCATCACCCTCTGGAACACAAACTTGGAGTAATCAGGACCCTACACCACCGGGCAGAACATGTTCCCTCTAAGCCTGAAGGGAAAAAGAAGGAGCACACACATGTAAAGGAAGCACTGAAAACATGCGGTTATCCGAACTGGGCGTTCATAAAGTCAGCAAAGAGGCACAGAAAAGAAGATCAGACACCAGCGAGGGAGGATAAGAAAGACAGACACAACAACGTTGTCATCCCCTATGTAGCCGGTGTATCAGAGAAACTCAGGAGAGTTTTCTCCAAACACGACATCCCAGTGTACTTCAGACCCAGCAACACACTCAGACAAAAACTGGTTCACCCGAAAGACAAAACTCCAAAACACAGACTTAACAACGTGGTGTATGCTGTACAGTGCAGTGAGGAATGCCCAGACCTCTACATTGGAGAGACCAAACAACCACTTCACAAGCGCATGGCACAACATAGAAGAGCCACCTCCACAGGACAAGAATCAGCAGTTCATCTGCATCTTAAGGATAAAGGTCACTCTTTCGAGGATGCCAATGTTGACATTTTGGACAGAGAGGACAGATGGTTTGAAAGAGGAGTGAAAGAGGCCATCTATGTCCACTGTGAGCGACCATCTTTGAACAGAGGCGGTGGTTTACGACACCAACTGTCTGTCATCTATAATCCAGTTTTGAGTTCCCTCCCCAGATGCCTTAACACCCACTCACATCCTGGGCCATCTGTCCTCAGGAATTCACATGACAAGGTGGGGCCAGGTTTCACAATGAGCTCAACCGAAACCCGGGCTGATTAGGTCCCACACCCACTTTCACACCTTGGCTCATGTGATTAGAGGATAATCAGGGGGTCCTTTGTCCCTCTTCGGGGGGATACTCCCACTGGGTTTAAATCTGGGACTCTAGGCCATTTGACTTAAAAACTGAAGAAGCTTCTCGGATGAGAGGTGAAACGTCTTCAAGCAACTTAAAGAAGTCCAGACGCTTTTCTTTGCAAACTCCTTTGACATAAAAAGAAACTCTACTTCTACAGGCAGTTTAAAACATTAAAGCTTGCAGAAAATAAGGCTGCAATTAAGAAACTAGGGGCATGCTGGAGTTGTCTCGAGGTTCATGACAACTGGTCGTACTGCAAACCCACTTACAGTGGCTTGCAAAAGTATTCGGCCCCCTTGAACTTTTCTACATTTTGTCACATTACAGCCAAAAACATTAATCAATTTTATTGGAATTCCACGTGAAAGACCAATACAAAGTGGTGTACACGTGAGAAGTGGAACGAAAATCATACATGATTCCAAACATTTTTTACAAATAAATAACTGAAAAGTGGGGTGTGCGTAATTATTCAGCCCCCTTTAGTCTGAGTGCAGTCAGTTGCCCATAGACATTGCCTGATGAGTGGTAATGACTAAATAGAGTGCACCTGTGTGTAATCTAATGTCAGTACAAATACAGCTGCTCTGTGACGGCCTCATAGGTTGTCTAAGAGAATATTGGGAGCAACAACACCATGAAGTCCAAAGAACACACCAGACAGGTCAGGGATAAAGTTATTGAGAAATTTAAAGCAGGCTTAGGCTACAAAAAGATTCCCCAAGCCTTGAACATCCCACGGAGCACTGTTCAAGCGATCATTCAGAAATGGAAGGAGTATGGCACAACTGTAAACCTACCAAGACAAGGCCGTCCACCTAAACTCACAGGCCGAACAAGGAGAGCGCTGATCAGAAATGCAACCAAGAGGCTCATGGTGACTCTGGACGAGCTGCAGAGATCTACAGCTCAGGTGGGGGAATCTGTCCATAGGACAACTATTAGTCGTACACTGCACAAAGTTGGCCTTTATGGAAGAGTGGCAAGAAGAAAGCCATTGTTAAAAGAAAACTATAAGAAGTCCCGTTTGCAGTTTGCCACAAGTCATTTGGGGGACACAGCAAACACGTGGAAGAAGTGGCTCTGGTCAGATGAGACCAAAATGGAACTTTTTGGCCAAAATGCAAAATGCTATGTGTGGCGGAAAACTAACACTGCACATCACTGAACACACCATCCCCACTGTCAAGTATGGTGGTGGCAGCATCATGCTCTGGGGGTGCTTCTCTTCAGCAGGGACAGGGAAGCTGGTCAGAGTTGATGGGAAGATGGATGGAGCCAAATACAGGGCAATCTTGGAAGAAAACCTCTTGGAGTCTGCAAAAGACTTGAGACTGGGGCGGAGGTTCACCTTCCAGCAGGACAACGACCTTAAACATAAAGCCAGGGCAACAATGGAATGGTTTAGAACAAAACATATCCATGTGTTACAATGCCCCAGTCAAAGTCCAGATCTAAATCCAATCGAGAATCTGTGGCAAGATCTGAAAACTCCTGTCCATTTAATTTGACTGAGCTGGAACTGTTTTGCAAAGAAGAATGGGCAAGAATTTCAGTCTCTAGATGTGCAAAGCTGGTAGAGACACACCCTAAAAGACTGGCAGCTGTAATTGCAGCAAAAGGTGGTTCTACAAAGTATTGACTCGGAGGGCTGAGTCAATTCTTTGCAAGCCACTGTAGTATTGGTGCTGCATGTGAGCCAAAGTGTGGGGGTTGCTGTTGTGGAAATTGGCAGCCAGGTGGGAAAGAAATGACACTGGCTGAGGAGAGAGAGCTTGAAATAGTAAGAGAAGGGCTCACCTATTTCACAGGTGATGGCCACAGCAAAGAACCACACTGGCATGCTAAATACCCCTGGGTTGAAGATCCAGCATCCTTACCAGACTACAAAAGAGGAGTTGAGAGCACATTCCTCCGGACAGAGAAGCAATTGGCCAAAGAACCTGAATGGAAAGCCGCTTATGCTGCGCAAGTGCATGACATGGTGGAGCATGGAGTTGCAGTCAAGTTGTCCAAGGGCATGATCAGTAACTGGGATGGGCTAGTGTGGTACATGAGTCACCTCATTGCTCCGAATCCTCACTCTGTTACAACTTCAGTGAGGCTTGTGTGGAATAGCAGCCAGAGGTTTATAGGTGTGAGCTTGAACGACCTGCCAATAAAGGGTCCCGATGTCCTCCACCAGATTCGGGCTGTTCTCCTCAGATTCAGAGGTGGAATCACAAGGGTGAATATTGGAGATAAACCGGCAGGATGCATTGCACAGTGTGAAACTGCCAGCCTTTCTTCCTTTTCCCACCTCAAAGAGGAACGTCAGGTACTCCAGCAAGAGAGCTATGTCGATGACATCCTTATCGCTCACAATGACATGGACCAACTAGAAGTTATTACAGAGAACATTGGGCGAATTCTGAAGGCTGGAGGATTTGAGCTGAAGCATTGGGTCTTATCTGGGCAAAGTGGGAGGAGGAAGCATGATGACAAGGGTGAGAAGACAAGAATGAAAACAATGGTCTTACAAAACCAAATGCGTGACGAAGACAATAAAGTTCTTGGTCTTGGTTATATAGTGGAAGAGGACAAGCTTCATGTCATGGTAGCAATCAACATCTCCAAGAGGAAGAAAAAGATGCGAGTTGGCCAAGACCTTGTCCAGGAGCAGATTAAGACCCACACGCCAAACCCGCTGACACGAAGAGAGCTTCTCAGTCAAGTGTCAGGGTTGTATGATCAAGTCGGTTTGGTCACTCTTGCAAAGCAAAAAGGAGCAATCTTAGATCGCAGAGCATTCCAAGAGACAAAAGTAGAAAGCTGTTTGGTCAAGGACACTTGGGACATGGCACTCTCAGATGCCCTGAGGGAGGACGCCATTAGGCTTTTTGAGGAGTATGCCCAACTCAGCAAAGTTACATTCACCAGTGCGCTAACTCCCCCATGCTTCACCGAAAAACCCTGGGCAATTACTTTCTCCAATGGAAGTAAGCAAGCCTATGGGGCAGTATTGTACTTAAGGTGGAATTCAGATCAGGGCACAATCATCAGGTTGGTGGAGTCCAAAGCTAAGTTAACTCCACTGGACCACAAAGGCGATGTTGTCAAAGCAGAGCTGTGTGGGGCAGTGTTTGCCTCACGCCTGAAGAAATACTTTGAAACGCAAAGGCGGATTCAGGTTGAGAAGTGTTATCACTTTGTCAACAGCCAAACGGTCATTTGAGCAATACAGCGGGAAAGCTATGGTTATCAGACCTTTTTCGCAAATAGGATTGGAGAAATACAGATCAGCACAAGGATTCAAGACTGGTGGTGGATCCCTGGCCCTCAGAACATTGCGGATGTAGTCACAAGAAGAGCCAGTCCCAGAGATCTAGATGAAGACTCAGAATGGCAAAATGGTCCAAGGTTCTTGAGTTTGCCTGTGAGCGAGTGGCCAGTTAGGTCAGCTAAAGAGTTAGCCGCCACTGCCAGAGAAAACGTCAATAGGCTGCAAAGAAAGGTCCCAAATAAGAGGACAAGAAGAAAAGCAAAGTCAGGCTGAGGCCCAAAGAGAGCGGCGAAGACCATCTGCAGGGTTAGTCATCAAGAATCTTGTAGATGTCAAGCGGTTCAGTGACCTAGCTCGATTGGTTAGGTCAGTTGCTTGGACTTGGAGAGCAGCAAGAAAGTTTCTTGGGGGAAATCAAACTGCTAAAGACCCAGGCTCTGGGCTCTTTTTTTGTGGTGGCTGAGTGCAAGCTTTTAAAGAAGACCAGATTAGTGTTCCCATCTTAACTTATGATGCCTGGGTGTCTACACTGTTAGCCCGGGAGGCCCACAATGAGAGTCATGGGGGAGTTGCTGGGACCCCGCTCAGAATGAGGAAGAAAGCATGTGTCATAAGAGGGAGAAAGATTGCCCAAAAGGTTGTTGATGGTTGTGTGGTTTGCCGGAAAGCAAAAGCAAAGACTTGCCAGCAAATAATGGGGGACGTGCCTCCAGAAAGAACTCAACCTGCTTTACCTTTTGAGTTCACAACAGCGGACCTCCTCCCACTTTGCCCAGATAAAACCCAAGGCTTCAGCTCAAATCCTCCAGCCTTCAGAATTTGGCCAATGTTCTCTTCGTGTGGCAGCTAACCTTGCAAATGAGCGCCCAATTAATGCCAGAGTGCAGAGTCGGGAAGGTTGCATTCATTACGTTACACCCAACACTCTTTTGCTTGGTCGAGCATCTCAAAATGGGGACTTCAAGATGTTTGACTTTTTCACTTACCCCTACAAGAGACTCCAGCAAGTGGCACACTGCACACAGAAATGTCGCTTCTTGGAGATGTGGTTTGGTTAAGTGATCAGAATGCGCTGAGAGGGCACTTCAAGATGGGCATAGTTGTCAGCACTAATCCTGACAAAAAGGGTATTGTGAGGGACGTCAATGTCCAGGTATGCTCAAGTT
The DNA here is from genome assembly GCF_013358895.1 of Oreochromis aureus. NCBI lineage: Eukaryota > Metazoa > Chordata > Actinopteri > Cichliformes > Cichlidae > Oreochromis > Oreochromis aureus. Next base: position 52,651,014 of record NC_052944.1, on the reverse strand, counting down.
ACAGTGGTTCTATGGCTAAGACCTTGAGAGTGAAGGAATCGGGCTCTGGTTCAAAGGGGGCAACTCCAGTGACTCAAGCTACCATCCTGCATAGACGTTAGGCGTGTAGTTGTTCTACAGGGTGGGCCATTTATATGGATATACCGTAATAAAATGGGAATGGTTGGTGATATTAAAGTCCTGTTTGTGGCACATTAGTATATGTGAGGGGGCAAACTCCTCAAGATGGGTGGTGAGCATAGTGGCCATTTAGAAGTCGGCCATCTTGGATACAACTTTTGTTTTTTCAATAGGAAGAGGGCCATGTGACACATCACACTTATTGGTAATGTCACAAGAAAAACAATGGTGTGCTTGGTTTAATAATAATAATAATGCATTGGATTTATATAGCACTTTTCAAGGCACCCAAAGCGCTTTATTCATTCATTATTCATTCACGCTCACATTCATTCACATTCTTTCATAAGTTATTTACAAGTTTCTCTATGTTCACAGCCATTGACATGTCGAAGAGGTTAACACGTGAGGAGCGGATCGAAATTGTGTTGATATCTGGTGAACGCAGTAATCGGGTCATTGCAGCAGATTTCAGTGCAAGACACCCTACGAGACCACCCATCTCCCATGCTACAGTTAGCAAACTGCTTGCTAAGTTTCGTGAAACTGGTTCAGTGTTGGATTTGCCAAAATGTGGACGCAAGAAAACTGTCACTAATGAAGAAACATCAGTGGCTGTCCTAGCTTCATTCAGCAAGAGCCCACAGCGTAGCACTCGCCGCATGTCACTGGAGGGTGGCATTAGTCGAACATCCCTTCGGCGGATATTAGCTACTCACAAATGGCACCCTTACAAACTCCAGCTACTGCAGCATCTTAACGCGGATGACCCAGATCGGCGCACAGAATTTGCAGAATGGGCAAAACAAAAATTGGAACAGGACCCTCAGTTCACGCAGAAGATTTTGTTCAGTGATGAGGCAAACTTTTATGTGAATTTTGAAATTAACAAACAAAACCACCGCTATTGGTCTGACATTAACCCACATTGGATGGATCCCTCCAAGACTGTTGGAACAACAAAAGTGATGGTTTGGTGTGGTATATGGGGTCCATTCTTCATTAATGGTAACCTCAAGGCCACTGGATATTTGAAATTGCTACATGATGATGTGTTTCCCTCTTTATGCACTGAAGCTGGCACGTTCCCTGAGTTTTTCCAGCAAGATGGTGCACATTATGGGTGCCAGGTCCGAGCATTCCTAGATGAACAGTTTCCTGGAAAGTGGATTGGTCGTCGTGGGCCAGTTGAATGGCCCCTGTTGTCTCCCGATCTGACCCCTTAGACTTTTATCTTTGGGGTCATCTGAAGGCAATTGTCTATGGTGTGAAGATACGAGATGTGCAGCACCTGAAACTACGGATACTGGATGCCTGTGCTGGCATTTCTCCTGTGGTGTTGCTATCAGTGTGTGAAGAGTGGGAGAAGAGGGTTGCATTGACAATCCAACACAATGGGCAGCACATTGAACACATTGTATAAGTGGTCAGAAACTTGTAAATAAGTTATGAAAGAATAAAGTTACGTTGAAACCAAGCACATCATTGTTTTTCTTGTGACATTACCAATAAGTCTGATGTGTCACATGGCCCTCTTCCTATTGAAAAAACAAAAGTTGTATCCAAGATGGCCGACTTCTAAATGGCCACCATGGTCACCACCCATCTTGAGGAGTTTGCCCCCTCACATATACTAATGTGCCACAAACAGGACTTTAATATCAACAACCATTCCCATGTTATTACGGTGTATCCATATAAATGGCCCACCCTGTATTACCTGCGGAGGAGCAAAATGGAACTAAGCCATCAGCATCATGCTTCAATGGGATGAGTTAAACTGCGGTTTGCTTGTGAAGTTGGCGATCTTCCGTGTTCCAAGGGAAGATCGAGTGGGAGGTGTCAAGTCAAACCTAGTTTGGGAGGTGGAGAGCCCTGAGACAAAAAAGTAAAAGTGACAGGCTGAAGGGCAAGCTGGGCGGAACTAATGTTGTGTCTGTTTTTCTGTCCGGGAAGGAAAAGAAGGCGAACGGGGGAACAACAGGAAGTTGCAACTTACGGGAAAAACCCAGCATAATTCTTTCAATAAGTTGTCACCGGCAGGGATATTGTGTGGAACTGATATATCTATAAATCCAGGGAGGCAGCTGGTAAGGAAATTGGTCCTGGCTAAGTTAAAAGACTGGTTAAAGCGAGTTGCTAAAGAATCGCGGCTGCTGCTAGCTTACGTAGCATTAGCATTGTGCCGTGGATTGGTCGCCTGTTTACGAGCGCCACCATTGTTTATTGTTGGTCTGCATATAGAAGACTGTTAATGCTTGCATATGGTTAAGTGCAAGAGAAGCTGGTCATAAATACTATTGTTTACAGTTCTAATGCAGATTGATCATTTGATTTAGCACTTGTATAGAAAGCAGTATCCTTTAAAGTTGTATGTACAATCGTTAGTGTGAAATACATAATTTGGGCATTTAAAAATACTCAAGTAAATATTGTGCTACGAAGCTTATACACTGCATTGATGTGTTAAAAGAAATGTTTGGGATTGTTCACAATATTCACAGATGTGTGATAACAAACGTAATTTGTATTTTGGTTTTTTGGTTTGTATTTAAAGGTTTTTCACTGATGGCTGACTATGGCCGAAAAGAAGATTAAAGGAAAAAGAAAAACAAAAGATCTGCCTGGTCATTGAGTGAAATCCAGTTAAACACCTGTGGTAGATGCATCAATCCCTTTCAAGCGGGGAAGCTGCACAGACTTAAAGAGCTTTACACTGCTAATTTCTGACTTTCTGTTGAGAAATAAGAAAGACATTTTTTTAGTGTTAACCCAATTAATAAGTACTTTAAGAGAGGTGTGATTTCATTGTATTATGACCTTTTAAAAAAACGTGTATAGTCTGTTCTCATTACTCTTTTTCACTTTTATTCATCAAATATTTTTATTGTAGATACCAAACCCATAATTAATATGTACAAATTCTTCAGCTGAGTGATGTAGTTGTAAACCAATGTTGATATAAAAGAGCAGATTTTTAATATAATGAAAATAATTTAATAATTTAAATTTAAATAATTTATTTAAAAAAGTTCAGACCTTGCAGATCAAAACAGAGAAGGTTTGTGTTTTTAATTTGTTCACCAGTGAGGAGCACACACATATTATTTATTTAGGTTTGAGTAAAGGAAATGTAATTACATGGTTGGGAAATCCAATGCCAACAAAGAAAACAACCATTTATTATTAATGATCTGATTAAATGTCACATAATTACGGAAAAAATGTCTGTCTACTTTAAGGAATAAACGAATCTAAAAAATTAATATATGTTAATTAATATATCTCACCAACGTTTTAAATTTAAACTATTGGCATGTGTGACTCTGTTGTGTAATTACTCGTGTGCCTTAAAAACAACATGTCTCAGATTCCTTAATGCTTCTGACTTGCAGATTTCTCACATCAACAGTCCGCCCAAGCAGAAGAAAAAGAGACTGAAGGAGCCTCAGAAAGAAGTCAAGGAACAGCCCAAAAATCAGTGCTGTGCTTTCTGATTTGATTTTTATTTTTAAAGAATTATTTTACATTTATGTTTACATCAACAGCTGGTGTGCTTAAGCCACCAAACATTCCTTTATATTTTACTAAGGAAATTAGAAATAAGCACAGCAATTTATTGAAATATATAGTGTAGAACCACCAGAATGCCAAAACTCTGACCACCAAGGGGCGCCCTTTTGATCCTACCCTGCAACATCAGCAGTATTAGCAGTCCTTTCTTAAAGGAGGGGTTAATTTTCACCTCATACTTCTAATTAAAATTACCAGTTACAATTTTAAAAGTATTCAAGATGAATTTTGAGGTGTTTGATTAGTCTGATTTTATCACATTTTGACATGTATAAACACTGGACTGAACAGCTAATTGTCTACATTTTAAAACTAACCTCACAGTTGGCTCCAGCAAAGTAAGAAACACATTGTAGTAAATTAATTACTGTTAAAGTATAACAGTCAAAGTTGATCACACCCTCCACAACTGCCTTCGATCACCAGACCTGCACCCTCCCTCAGTCTCCAGCCCTTAACCTACCATTTTAGCCTTCACTTCACCAACTACTTGGTTTATGCAGATTCTGCGTCGGACAAAACAAGAGAGTCAGCCACATCAGACCCGCATGCAAATGGAAATGACCAGTGTAGCAACTACACTAGGTGTCAAAATACAAGTAAAACTACACACTTTTCTCATCCACAAACTGGAAAAATGTTTCAGATTAGAAGTCTGATTACATGTACATCTACACATGTTATACATATGGTAATTTACCCATGTGATCTTGCATATACCAGTAAAACTAACAGTGAACATAACCTTCCTGTCGTGTTTGGGTCTAATCTAACCGATTTACAACTTAAAACACTTATAAATATTGTGTTTTACATCTGATTGCCTCAAGGCCTTATGACATCCTTCACACTATGCACTTGAACATATTCTGATGAAGTTGTGATAAACATTTAATCACTGAACTATATATTTTGCTCTATAGAAACCAAACTAATATAACAGGGCTGTTGATGGTGTTGAGACTAAAACTTTAAATCGGTCTTCCAGGTTTATTGACTGTAGATTTTATAGCTTTGATGAATTCTATTAGCACAAAAGAAGAACACTAACTGATCTCTGCCAATAGGTTTCCCATAGCAGCCGTGGATTTCTGTCATTTCTTATGAGATGATCTGACCAAAACCAACCCAGAAGTTGCTCAACATGTAACTGAAGAGTGCTTGAGGTCAAAGCACTTCATAATAGAGAGACTTGATGTTGTTATGTCACTGATTCATGTTTTAATAATCAGTTGTTCAACTTGTAACACTTTATTCAGTCAAGACTCAGTTAAGTGAAGTAAGCAAAAGCTCTTCTCATGCATCTAAATTTCCCAAATACTAAAACTGGTTTAGTCTTTGTTTAATTAAGTAGAAAATGCATGCAATTATCAACTAAAAATATGTTGATAATTCACTGCTGTGTCTGATTTATTAAGTTAATTTTATTTTTTGAAAGATTTTCTTAAACTTATTTTAAGTTAGTTAAGCAACCGATCAATTATTTGATCAGGTAACAACTCATGAGCTAAAGCACTATTCTGGGAACATTTGTGTGTCTGTGTGTTTAATATGGTTAATATTGTGTTCATTTTTCTGTGTCAGACAAATAGAACTGTGATGTTGCTGTATCTGTGTTATGGTGTTTCAGAAACATTTGTGTATATATATATATGTATATATATATGTATACACAATCTTAAGTGAAGTAAGAAATGGAAAAAACAATCTTGATCTTTTAAGTTCCAAAAATGTTTCACATTTCTCTTTTTCTGTATGTAAACATGTATTTTGTTTCTTTCTTTTCTCATAGATGATATTTTCACTGGGTGTCACATAAATGGACCCAAAAGCAGACACAATGCTCAACAGCAACAAGTTTACAGTGAGTTTATTTGCGACGAAGTAGTGAAAGTTCACTGCGGGAGTCTCGCGGGGCAAAGTGCCTGAAATGGGAGAGAGAGTGGAATTAGTCCATGGCGAGGTTTGTGACAACGAGAGATTAAACAGTGAGAATGGGGTTTGCCTTACTTGTAGCGCGGGGCAGGAGAGCTGTGGATCGAGGGCAGGTAGTTAAGGGCAGTTTCCAGCAGGTGAAGAGCCGCAGATGTCCTTACAGGTGGGTGACAGCGTGGGAGGAAACCAGGTGAGGCTTGGATCCGCAGACTAGAGGTGGGCCGCTCTTCAGCAGGGAAGAATAGCTGAGCCCCGATCACCAACACCCGAGTGGATGACACTGGGATTGTCTTTATATATATATTTTTTGTCAATTATTATAAAACAGTTAACAAATTTAAAGGTGAATTAATGAAATGAAAGTAGTAACTGACATCCACACCCCTCTGTTGGGTCATTTTATTTTAAAATTTGTTAATATATATATGTTATCGTTCTTGCCATGCTTACTATTTAGCTGCAGAAGATACATTGACATGTTTGCAGCTGCAAGGCTTATGTAGAATTTTTAAGCCACAAGCTGGCACTGAAATGATCACGCTGACGTATTTTAACTCTACTGTGAACAAACATTTTCTCATGCGGTTTGTATCTAAGAAGCTAAAATTACTGGAGCGTCTGCAGCATCTAAAATAACCACACGCTGAGTGAACTGAGATACTGAGAGGTCTTTAAAAATGCTCAGCAGGCCTGTGGTTTTAAACTCTTCTGTGCATGACAAAGTTTAACAGCAACCAACAAAGTCAACGGAATACTGCAGGAAAAAAAGTATATAGTAAAAAAAAAAACTGTAGTCGAAGTATTTTTTTTCACAATATTTGCAATCACCCGTCATAGTGTAGCTCTTATAATTGTCCAGTTTACTGCACTGCTTTATTATCTAAATGTTAAAACTTCCAGAACATTCTCCATTAGTCATCAGTCAGTCATCTTTATATACAGATACCATTTATATCTGTGTAACACTGAGTTTTCCAAAGTGAAGTAATCCCACTAACAACAGCAGCAGAACCACCATCACAATGGTGAAAATAGTCCTCAACATTAGGAACACCTGGATTGCAGAACAAGAAGATGAGCAGGTCTCTCTGTGAAGTGCTGCAATGATAAAAATACATCTGCTGTAAAACAAATAAGGTTTACCTTTAAATGACAGAATAGGAAAACTGATTGTCTCCACTTAATTATATTTAGCTACACTCTAAAATTATAATTTATTCTAGCTCTTAATTTCTGATTTAATTTCTGATTTAAAATGACTGAATTTGCACCATGAACTGTCGCGTGATCAGAATATTGAGGGTGAGAACAAAACAACCATAGTGTAAACGAGTTGGTCAAACAGTTGATTTTAATGAACACACGTGCGGGGAGACCATTACTGCACACAATTGGCGTGGATCTCCACCCAAAAATACACTTCAGATTGCTTTTATAATATCAGGGTATTATGACGCCCCCTCATGCGTTTACAAGCACATTATTTGCATCTTAAGAACATTGTTTGCCTCCTCTACAGATAATGATCTATTCTAAGAGATAAATGCAGACACAGAAGTTCCCCTTTCTGGCATCCTCTTTCCAAATATGGTGATGATCTCAGGCCTTTGAGGTCCCCATGGACTTGTCCCCTCCTTCTTGTCACCTGTTGTTGGGTAGACTCAAATGCAACAAGAAGCTGAATAGATTCAGGCCTTTGCTCGGCTACTATTTTACTGTAACAATATACTCAGCATATAAGCTTTTTAAAATTATAGATTTAACTCAACGATTTAAGTGGTTCTAACTGCACCTGCAATAAACATGTTAATATTTGATTATGATAACCACTGTAATACAAATTATAACATAATGCCAGCAACTTCAATAAATGCTTGGATGAAATGATAATTAATGCAATGTTAGAGATGATGGTTATGTAAAATAATCCCTGTAATTCCACACAGTCAACAAGCTCTCTGGTGATTCTCCAGTATTAAACATCTTACACTTGTAGAGTCCTTCATCAGACCTGGAAACTTTGTGGATGGTCATCTCTCCTGTGTAGCTGTTCCCTCCTGTGTAGCTGTTCCCGATGAGGAAGCCATCTTTATAGAAATCAGCAGTGAGGTTTGAAGTCTTTGTCCTGTTCCTGCAGCGCAGAGTCACACTGTTTCCCTCCTCAACGGGGACAACAGGACTCTCTAGGACAACAGAACCAGCTGAAAAACAAGACTTTTTTCTGATACAGAAATCTGTAACATTTCAAACCAAACAAGCAAAACACTGAAATAATACGTGGAACAATTTTTTAGTTAACAGCTGCCATGGTAATGAAATTTTGGACTCATTGATAGTCACTCATTTTAATGTTAATTTTTATTTATAGTACATAAGACTGAACTAATACTGTGGCTTGACTCATCAATATTGTGGCAACATTTAAATGGAATCATTATGATTCATTAAAATAATTAAGTTAAATGCTGTTTGCAATAAATAATACTAATAATAGTTCCGAATACTATAGTTATAGATACCAATAGAACATTTTTATGTTAGAAAATGTTTCTGAATGACATAAATCCATCAGGTCATAAATGACCTCATCTTTTCATAATAAAATATTTCGGTCACTCAAGTGTTAAACATACGAGTTATTGTGATGCTGACACTGATGCTTTTCTCTCCTGCTCCAGTCTCACACCAGTATTCACCGCTGTCTGTTGCATATGTAGCCTGGCTAAATTAACCAGCCCAGAACACAGATTATCTTTGGGGTTCTTTTAATCTGAATGATAAAGTAAGCGCTCAGAAGAAAATAAAAAAGGTTGTAAAATAAAGAAATAAAATTGTTACAGACAGTTCTTATCCAGTAACAGCTTTGTGCACTGGTAACCTACTGCTACTGCAGGTTATTTCCCCAACTTTATCAGTGTCTGGAACTCAAGGATGTCTAGCGTCAATTTGTGACTGATATAAACCCATACAGAAATACAACAAACTTAGCAGTGCAAAAATAACTGTAGTGGCTTCTCCTGCTAAGATACAGAGCCAAGATTAAATAGTTAACAAGGTATATTTTCCCTGTTACCCACAGAAATATTCTAATACAAGTGTGAACTCAAATACATACAGTGCATTAATCCAGCAGAAAACGGATCCCTCTGAGATGAACGGTGAAGTTGGTTGCAGCAACTCCTGGTGCCTTAACTGTTCCACACTTTGCATTTAAAACAGATCACGCAGTGAAAACGGCATTGCACACCGACATAACACCAATGCAAGCTAGCACTTCTGTGAATGTCTCCGTAGATCCCCATCATTCCTTGCGCTCCGAGAGGTACCCCAAAAGAAACAGCGCCCTCCAGTGGCATGTCCCATAATATTGACCTTCCACCTGGCTACACATAGGCTCGATGAATCGCACACAGTAGTGTTGGTGAGTTCTCATCACACGCTGAAATGAAGGCCTCAGTATTTCTGATCACTTTTAACTGAGAAGCTCCATCAAGACCCTCACAGTGAAAGAAGACAGACTCCAGTTCAAAGAACTGCAGTCTTTTTGGGACGATGCGAAACACAGCATCTTAACCAAAAAGAGATCAAATGTAGTTACTGTATAGAGTAAAGGAACAATCAATAATTTCTGTAGTAAACAAAAGTTTGTAGACAAAATCGTGTGATTTAAGAGAGAAACTTGCTCAGCTGCTTACCCCTGTTTTCAACATGTGCGGCCAGCAGAATAAATACAAGTAACACTGAAAAATTAAATACATTATCAGCCAAAGAGTTTGTTACTGCAAATATAAACTCAGTTACAAATGAACTTCTGCACACGACCTCCTGCTGAATATTTATAAATTATGACATTTTAATCTGTCAGACCTTCAGTGAGTTTTATTTAATGCAAACTGCGAACATACTGACAAACATGACAAAGACCAGATTGACAGAAACACTGTAATTAAATAAGTTTCCAATGTTAATGCTGTTAAAACCATTCGTGGAAGTTTTATTCAAGTACACAGAAATATGTAAAACCAGAGAACTCACACATTGTGAAGCAGACAGCTGTAACCTTCATGTTGTTTTGCAGCTGAATGTCTAAGCCTGAAATACAGCTGCTCTGTACTGCAGATGAAAACTTCCTCTTCCTGCAGTTTGACTTTAATAACATGAAGCCTGACTCACTGTGGTTTTACCAGAGAGCAGGTTAAGGACAAAGAGAACAGTTAGATGTCTGATACTGACCATGAGCTGCAAAAACAAGTCCAGCTGAAACTATTCTTTACATACAGATGAATTACAATATATTTGTGTCTTTGTTTTAGGTTTTGAGTATTTATCGCTTCCTTTAAATTCAATCTGCAGATTAAACAGCAGTGTAAGATTAATATTGTGTTTTAATTTGACATTAACAAACAAATTTTACAGTTTTTGACCTCTACTGCTCCAGTCTGCACGTCAAAGTGTCCTTAAGAAAGATATTAAACGCCATGTTGCCCAAATGCATTCACCAGAGTGAGTGAATGTTAAACTGCTTAAACACCAAGTGCTCTATGAATGTCTGTGTGATTGTATCAATGAGGCTTGTAGTAAAAACAGCTATGAATGCTCAGTCAGAGTAAAGAAGACTGAGAATGCATCATCTATATTTATTCAAAGTATAAACTGTATTTATAAATGTCTCACATGTGAAGTCTCTTTAAACCACATAGTCTATTGTTTTTATTACATGTGATTAGCTGTTTCCTATATGACAAATCAAACATAACAGTTTTTCAGCCTTGTTTGTATTCAAACACTGAGTGATGATGAGTCTAAGGGCCTGTGACTGACGGGAATCTAGAACACAGGTGAACATTCAATTAGTCTTTTTTTATTTTTGCTTCACGAGGTAATTAGAAAGGGTTTTGTTTCCTAGCATTAGTTTTGTTTTGTTTTTTTTGCAGCAAACAATAAATCCAGTCACTCTGACCCCGCCTCCCCCTCCTTACTTCATGATTTGGTTTGGTCCAGGTGCTGCTAGCTGATGCTGAACAGTAAAATGGTAGGATGCCTCTGTTAAAAGTGGAGCCTAAGTTTAAAAAGAAAGGGAGACGGTTGGAAATTAAAATCGTAGTGACGTCCACATGAAAGAAACTGCTTGACTTTCCTAGTATTAGATAGTTCACTTCACTTCTAACAGAAAAGAATGTGTTTGTGTTATTTTAGCAAACATGTAATTGGTGCAGGCAGACCCTTTGTACGTATACTGTAAGTCTACGAAATCACTGATCTGCCGACCTGCTGCCAGGTCAAACAGATCAAACCTCTTCTTCAGGCTCAGCTGTTCAACTCCCATCTCCCCACTCCTGACACTGAACCAGCCCCACTGGTACCTGAAATAGTTGATGAGTTATTTTATGTCAAAAAATGAATAAAAATAATTTTTAGATCTCTGTCTTTGAGCTCCACTAGGTCTCAGGACAGAGACATATTTTTGTTGCCTATACTTTGTTTGAAAACTGATATACAAACAATTGTTTTAGTTATAAATATATAACTAAAACAATACTTAATATTTAAAAAAAAAATGTGATAAAGTTATCATTACAATGATTAAAATGTAAAAAGTGTCTTGTACATATCTCATCAGTCATACACAAAATCAATAAATCTATTTCTCTTAGCAGAATATTGATCCATGTCTGAAGAGTCTTATACTTTTTAGGGCTGGCATGGTTTGCAATATTAAAGTTGTGGGGCCCAAAGTGATATCTTTTTTCGCGGGACCCCAAATCCCTGGTGGCACCCCTGCGACACTGAAATGGATAACAGATGATATAAAACAGTCCTGACAGGGCTCTAGAGTGCGACGAGCGGGACCTCTCTGATTGGCCGTGGTCCAGTTGAAAGTGCAGGTGGAAGAGAGAGCTGAGTAGCTTGAATAAAGCGATATCAATTCATTAACGGATTCCACACAAAGACGTAAACACAGAGCGGACCCGACGCATCAGGATCAGCTTTGTCTTTCTCGGCTTTCTCACCCCACGGCCCGAACACGGACACGCTGTCGGAGCTTAGCGATTCTGATGCGTCGGGTCCGCGCTGTGTTTCCGTCTTTTTTGCGCTAGATTCTGAGCTGCAGGTTTTGTCTTTCCAACCAAAATTCTTAGCTGCAAAAGAAGAAGCAAACTACGCTTCACATTTGATCAATGTCGTCATGAATTCCCTCTGAGTTTTGCTGTTTTGCTTCCACCATGATAAAAATCACACTTCATGCACAGCTCTCTCTCTCTCTCTGTACTTCAAGAACAGTTTCCTGTCTCAAATCTCTGTTTTCTGCATTATTCATTCGCTTTTTACCCACCAGTCTACCGTTGTTTACAGTGCTGTCGGCCGCTGTCTTTTTCTTTTCTTTTCTTTTTTTCACTTAAATGACCTCGGACAAGAAAGCCTAATTTCTGCTGTTCAATACTGAAGAAATTTAAACTTCTTAAAATTATGCAGAATTGCAGAATATTGCAGAATATTTTTAAGGTTATCTGCTATAAAACGCCAGACCAGGAAAATCTCCTTCATGTTTTTCTGTGTTTTATTCTCAGTTACTTTGACACAAAGGCATCTGCTGTGATGTTCACAATTCTGATGAAGTCTCATGTGTATCAGTACTGATAAATGATCAGAATTATAATATTTCTGACCTCTGAGGCTAAATTGAATCGAATCAGAACTTTGAGAACCGGAATCGAATGGATTATAGAAATCAGTGATGATACCCAGCCCTAGTGATCCGCCTAGGCACGACAGAAGTGGATGTAGCTGTGGGTAATAAGAAAAGATGAAAAGAACTATTGATAACTTTTTTGTTAAGTTAAAGCCTGATCCGTCTGAAATTCATAGCCAGCTCTGACACGGTGCCATCAATCTTTGAATGCTGAAAAAACAGCAGTGTATCCAGAAAACACATTATATGCTGCAATAAATGCACTGCCCAAGTGTCCCCTCTCCCCACTGCCTTTCAGCAGCAGGCAGCAGCAAACAGGTCATCAGAGGAGCCAAGATGATGATTAAGTTTAACATTTTCTACAATATTGACAAAGCAATTTAAGCACAAGTTTGTTAGTTAATAATTTAGAAATGAATATTGTCTGTATGGACTTCCCCCCAAAGAAAGTGCACATGTAAAACTGCGGTGTTAAGTGATGCCGTTGAAAAATTTGAGTGCGCCTAACTTTTGTGCCGGTACGCCTAAATTTTTAAAGTTAGGCGTACCGGTCGCGCTGAGCTAAAGGATCCTGTCTATCCCGCAATATACGCTGAATTCTGAAAACTCTCCTTATCAATCTTGCACCTTCCACAATGGGTTGCTCGCGTACAAACGGACAGGACATGGCTGCGACAGACTTCCCAAATCCACCTTCACTTTTATAGCCGTGGTCTCTCATCTTGATTACACGAAGTAATTAACTATTACTACTCTAAAATATGAATTACATCTGAAATAATCAAATACATGAAATAGAATGATTAATAGTACATTTCCCTTTTTTTCGGAAATGACCTGTATGTATCTGTATGAAATCAATAAAAGAATCAAATACTGCATTATCTTTAGTTACATTGATAATATTTATTTATGGTAAAACAGTGGCGAAATATCGCTGTTGCTTTCGTATAAATGCAGCGGACATAACTGAGTGGCCGCGATCTAATCCTGTTTACATAAAGTAAGCCTGCTCCCGAGCAGGTTTACGCTTACGGATCTGTTGCTATGACAGCAAGTCCCGGATGAGCTTCGGAGAACCGAATGATCCAAGATCACGCGAAATCGTCAACAATCAAATCCGGCTAACTTACTTAGCGAGGTATGAAGAACGGGCCCCAGGCATCCATGAAAACAGAATTTATTAAATTTAACGGAGTTACAAGTTAGCAGTAAGTTAGCTCGCTAGTTTCCACCTAAACATGATATATCATGTTCAGACTGAGAGATATCTGAAGAAATTCAAACGTACAGCTCTGCTATCACTTCCAACATAAATGAAGACAGAAAACTAAACAGCAGTGACTTTTGCACGGTTATTGAAGTTGGACTAGCTTGTATATAATGATGTGCTATGTGATCCCTAGCGACACAGATATGTTAGCATAACATAAAGCATAACACAGTGAAGCTGGAGGATGAACGCTAACTTTTTTCCACTCGATTAAAGTTACAGGAACCCTTCCCGATGGTTAGGGACAAATGCGATCGCAGGGAGGATGTTGTAAACGGAGCAAACTTCAGTCAGGAGAACAACTGAGATAATCCATCCACAATACGAGGTTAGTCATTAATATACTGCAACAACGTGGGAATAGAGCAGCTGTGAGAGAATTCAACATTAATGAATCAATGGTACAGAAATGGAGAAAGCAAGAAGAATGAGTTGAGTAAAGTTTGACTTATCTCACTATTTTGTTTCGCTTAATGCACCTTATAATCTGGTGTGCCTTATGGTCCAAAAATACGGTATATTAAAATCTGTGATTCAGAATTATTCTTAGACACTGCAATAGGTCATCCAACCATTTAAGTTGCTTTTGAAGGTAACATAGTATGTACCCAACTGAAATGAGATTTACAAATGTGAAAAGAGTACAAGTAGCATATTCCTTGAATATCATTGCAGGGCTGTATGCAAGACGGGTCTAAAACAAACATATAAATACACTACACATATAAGTTTTATTATATATAAACAAACGTGTTAATTAACCTGGTTAATTACATGATCAGAGGCAAAGACCTCACAGCACAAGCATACTCCCAACCTATTATAAGACTATATATAATAATATACAATACAATTTATTTTATTTTAATATCTATTGACAAAAAGTCACAAGCAAAATGGGAACACAGCACAGCACATGTTTAAACATGTTTATTTATCAAAATCATTTATTAATCAAATAAAAACAACATGTATTTTTTCACCCCTAAAAATACATGTTCAAAACACCACAACAGTATCCTGATAGTTCACAAAAATGTCACATGGAATTAAACAGAAGCTGGCAACTCAGCTCTGTAGAGTGGGCAATCATAAAGAAGCAGTTAATTTTACGTTGTAGTAGCAAACTGCTATTCATATTTTGGGTCACCAGATGTCACCAAAGAGGACTGTTTAGAAAAGCTTTCAGTAATGAACCGTTTTTCAATACAAGCTTCAGAGAGCTTCATTTGGTCATTGGTAACCCTGAGTATCTGATCAGTGTGCCTTCAGTCCTCTACTGCCATCTTCAGCATGATAGCTGAGACAACACCTACCATGTGAATGCTTCCCCCTTTTTGAACACTGCAAAGACGGATATGGTTTCATCTTGATTATTTTATAACAGGCTCAAAGTTCAGCATTTGACAAACTGTACAACTGACCTAACCAGAATCAACAATGGATGTTAAATGGATTTTTCGAGCATTACACTTTGATTAACACGGTTTAGTTTTTGCATAACTCTGAGCATATATGAGGGATATGGAGTTAATAAGCCAAAGTTAAGGCCAGCAGGTTAATGATTTTCAGAGTTCACCCTTGTAGTCTCACACAACTTTCCACGAGTAAGTCTCTTTCAAATTGTCTATTTTTAAGTTCTACATGCTTTTCTGATGTCTAGTTATAAAGTCTGATTATAGTATAATTTATTTCACTGACATAAATAAATCTGTGTAAATGTAATAATACAAATGAATGACCAAGGATTACAATATTTCATTTGAAAGTAGAAAAGAAAGTTTTGAAAGTGAAAGTATGCTGTAGAGGTCTGTGCAGAGTCATTCTTCCAAGTATTTTTTTCTTCTGTTTTAATGTTCTACTTTGTGTAAAAAAAAACTGAAGGCATTAAAACACTGTAAATATTTTATATTTGACTGATTTACAGCAGCTGTGCACAGTCAAGCAGCTAAAAAGTCAATTTGCAGTCTACACTCACAGCAAACTGTCTCTGTTGGCTGAAGTTTACCAGTTGTGATTCCAACTTTTTATAAACGGCCATTTTATGGATTTTATGGTGAGACCAGCTTTTGTCCCCATGCAGAAAATTATGAGATGGAAAATAACAAATAATAAATTTTAAAATACTTTTATTATGGGATATCTTTTGAAATAAAGGAGAACATGTGCAAACATCAGATATGGTTATCCAACTCTGAACTTGTAATCTATAAACAGATTTTGATCAGATCCCTTTGTATTTATTTGTTGTTTATTGCATATTGCACTATGTTTATTCTTTATCCTGCTGATGTAACAGAATAATTTCCCTTGTGGACCAATTCAGTACCTATCTATGAAACCTTATTATCTGATAGCTAAGCTTTCTTTGTGGCCCATTACACAATCAAAACAATCAGCAGCAGACAGAGTTCATCTCAAAGCTAAAGATGACACTGACCAAAGGTTATTCTCTAGGCTGCAATTTAGCACTAATGTGAAGTAATGTGTTCACTTTAATCAGTAACAAAATGTCTGGTGCCTTAACTCTGGAGTTAATGGAAAGTTATAGTGCTAAGTGCATGTTGAAGGCCTCATGACAGTACTTGACATATTAAAACATGTAACATGTAAAATATGTTTTTAGTCTTGAATAAATTGATTTTAATGACCTTTTGTGGCCACACTTGTATCATTGATGTATTTCCAGAGGAGGATGCTTCCACAGATAGATGGACTCTCCCTTTCTCCAGTCAAAGTCTTCAGTATTTTGATTTTCCATCTTCTAATACACTTAAATCGAGGTAAGTTTGATGTTACATGTGTAATATTTTTTATTACAGTGCATATAAACAAAATAGTGCAAATATGTTACATTTGGTACAAACAGTAGTTTATAATTTGATTTTTGTGACTTGTTTCCTGCCTGCAAGTGTTTATTTAATTCTTTAGTGAAACATCTGTTTTTAACATTTTATCTTCATCACAATGCTTAAAAAGAGAAAGAAAAATAATGCTCTATGCTGAGTGTCATCTTTAACTAAATATTTGCATTCAAACTGGCTGCAGAAATTAATAAACACATCTTTCTTTCTTTCTTTATTGCTTTCTGCATTGCATGCTGGGAGTGTTGTGGTGGAGTGTGTGGTGAGTCTGACTGAGTGATTGAGGACTTGTTTCCAACTTTACTTTTCTGTCTGTTATGTCTTTTTTCTTATTATAGTTTAGATTTTTATACTGTGCGTGGTACTGAATTAAACGTTACAGATTTTGTTGCGTGCGTAAAACCGGCTTTTTGCTGGTTGGCGTGCGTATCGCCAAAATGGACCTCACTAACCTTATGAGACAACATGGTTTTAAGATCATACCTACTTGTCCTTGCTCTGTAGAGGAGTGTGGTCTGGCGGTTGGTGAAATTCTGGGTCATAGCAGCATTAAATCTGCTGCTCGGATAAGCAGCGCAGTGGTGATTTTTGTTGACACTGTGGAGAAGGCAAATAAAGTGATTGAGAAGGGTATTGTCGTGAATGACATTCTAAGCACCCCAGCGAAAAATGTCACGATTGCAAATATTCCTCCGTTCATCAGTGATGAATTACTGGTGAGAGAGTTGTCTCGGCACGGAAAAATAATTTCTCCGATCAGAAAACTGTCATCGGGTTGCAAATCGCCGCTGTTAAAGCACGTTGTCTCACACAGGTGACAGGTTCTTATGATCCTAAATAAAAAGGATGAAGACCTAAATTTAGTGTGTAATGTGCGAGTGGATGATTTTGACTATAACTTATATTTGACTTTGGGCACGGTGATGTGTTTTGGGTGTGGCGAGGTTGGCCATTTAGTTCGAGCGTGTCCTGGAAAACATGTCTCTTCAAATAATTTGGAACAAGCTAGGGGGGAAGGCGGAGAGAAGAAGCAGAGAACAGCAGAAGCCAGAGATTTGGGGAGCAATGAATTAAACGTAACGGGAGAGTAAAGTGGTGAGAAACCTGGTCGGAAAGCAGCTGAAGTGCAGGAAAAGCAGATTACAGAAGAAGAAAATGTGGAGCAAATTGTCCGTACTCAAAGCCAAACAGTGATAAATTCACAGGACAATCAGGAGGATAACACAGGTGTAGTGAAGGAGAGCTCAGGGGAGACTCAAGAAGGGAGAACAACTGCAAATGATCCCGAGGGCACAGAAGGTAGTCAGATGCAGTTAGAGGAGTCCTTTAAAGCTCAAAAGACGAAATCAGGGAGTGTAGCTAGCTCTCAAATTGAGAATGATGTTACAGATGGAGTTGGGAAGCTCGGGACAGAATCGGGTAGACACTGATAGCGATATGGAAGAAGAGGATGAAGGCGAAGAGGAAGGCTGGACTGAAGATAGTTTGGCAAGTTCAACCTATAGAGCCTCTGTTAAACAGCAGAAGAAAGGTTACGGGGTGCAAAATGTTAAACACTTTCTCAAGGTCACAAAGAATATGAAAAATGTGAAAATAGAGGATTTCTTTCCAGACAAGAAGTTGTTTTTGTTGTATGTGAGATCACAGTTGAGCAATAAAGGAAAGGGTGATTATACGGACAAAGAAGTCTATAGACTGAGAAAGATAGTTGCAAAACTTAAGCAGGAATTTAATAATGACGAGGAGTATGATGGCATCTAAGGTTTTGTGTTTTCTATTTTTATTTATCCTTGTATCTTTGGTGATGAGTAACTTCAGAGTTTCTACTTTAAACCTGAATGGAGCCAGAGATATGAGGAAGAGAGTCGGTGTGTATGAGTTAATGAAATTAAAGCATGTTTCACGATTCTGTTTGTGAATGTGTATGCTCCAAATACGGGGCAAGAGAGAGTTCTGTTTTTACGCAAGCTTGAGGCTGTCTTGTGCATGTGTGATCCAGAAGAGTTTCTTTTTTTGGCTGGAGATTTTAACTGTACAGAAAATGATCAGTTGGACAGAAATCATTTAGAACCCCATGTGCTCTCACAAACAGTTCCAAAGAGTTTGACAGAAGCACAGTCTGTAGTTGATGTTTGGAGGGAAATGCACAGTGAAACAAGACAATTTGCGTGGGCTAGGTGTAGAGGAAACTTTTTAACTGCAGCTAGATTAGACAGGATATACTGTTTTAGACATCATTTTGGAATTTTTAAAGAG
Organism: Oreochromis aureus; assembly: GCF_013358895.1. Classification (NCBI taxonomy): domain Eukaryota; kingdom Metazoa; phylum Chordata; class Actinopteri; order Cichliformes; family Cichlidae; genus Oreochromis; species Oreochromis aureus. Next base: position 52,632,302 of record NC_052944.1, on the reverse strand, counting down.
TGTAACATACATCCTGTTTCTTTCTCTGATTGTACTACTTTTATTGCAAATCTTAGGCATAAGTCTGCTTACTGGCAATTTAACACTGCTTTGTTACTAGATGCAAATTTCAAGACAGCGTTTAGCTTTTTCTGGAGAGTGTTTGGATCTAGGAAAGATGACTTTCTGTGTTTAAGGCAGTGGTGGGACCGGGGCAAAACTGAAATAAAAGAATTTTGTCAACAGTACACTTTCAATGTCTCTTCGGACTTAGCCAAATCTATGAGAGAACTGGAGACTGAAATAGTGGAGCTGCAGGTGTCTGCGAATTCCACAGGAAACCGAGGTTGTTTTGAGAATCTCAATTCTAAAAAAACTTTGTTGGCTGACTTGCTGGGCTCTAGAGCACAGGAGGCACTGGTTCGTTGCAGGTTTCAAAACCTTTCTTTGATGGACGCTCCTATGAAGTTTTTCTTTTCGCTGGAAAAAAAGAAAGGACAGAGCAAGTTCATACATGTTTTGAAATCATCTGCTGGGGATCTTTTGACAGTGGATGGTGACATCAGGCGGAGAGCAGCAGATTTTTACTCTGAGCTTTATCGTTCTGAGTTCTTGGAGGATGAAGAGACTTTTCATGCCTTCTGCAGCGGTCTCCCCAGAATTTCTGAGGATTTCGCCAAGGAGCTGGGGGAGCCTCTAACACTGACTGAAATTAATACTGCCTTACAAAGTTTGGAAGGAGGGAAGGCCCCTGGCATACATGGACTTCCAGTCAAATTTTATACAGCTTTTTGGTCTGACCTGGGTATTGATGGCATGGAGGTTTTTGAAGAGAGCTTTGCTACAGGATCTTTACCTCAGAGCTGCAGAAGAGCGGTTCTAACACTGTTGCCTAAAAAAGGTGATCTTCAAGATATTAAGAACTGGAGGCCTGTCTCTTTATTATGCACTGATTATAAAATACTGTCGAAAGTGCTGGCAAACAGACTGAAAACGGTGATGGATCAAGTTGTCCATCGAACACAAACCTACTGCGTGCCAGGCAGGTCTATTGTCGATAACGTGTCACTAGTCAGAGATATTTTGGAGGTCTCCAGTTCACTGGGATGTGATATTGGTCTGATTTCTCTGGACCAAGAAAAGGCATTTGACAGAGTTGAGCACCGTTACCTCTGGAGTGTGTTGGAAAGGTTTGGTCTCGGCACTGACTTAATTGCCAAGATTATGGTGTTGTACGAAGACATTGAAAGTGTACTGAAAATAAACGGTTGTTTGTGTAAACCTTTTAAAGTTACCAGAGGTATCAGGCAAGGTTGTTCGCTGTCTGGCATGTTATGTGCTCTGTCTATTGAACCAATGTTAAATAATATTAGGTGTTCTATTGCTGGGATGAGTTTAGCAGATTTTAACATGTCTTTTAACCTATCTGCATATGCTGATGATATTGTTGTTTTTGTTAGAAGTCAAAATGATGTCAATAAGTTAGGAATGATTGTTGAAAACTTCTGCAGATTTTCAGCTGCACGAGTAATTTGGGCTAAGAGTGCAATAGGAGATTGGCGCACTGGACTCCCGCAACTTCCAGGTGGTTTGGAGTGGAAAAGAGATGGTTTGAAGTATTTGGATGTGTACTTGGGGGATGATGATATGGTAAACAAGAACTGGGAAGGGGTGTTGGGGACAGTTGAGGGGAAATTAGGGAAGTGGAGATGGTTATTACCCCAGATGTCATATAGAGGGAGGGTGTTGATTATAAACAACTGAGTTGCTTCTGTATTGTGCCATCGATTAGCTTGTCTGGAGCCACCCCCTGGCTTATTGTGTAAACTTTTGGGATAACCGACACTGGCTGTGCTTTTTTTGCCCAAAGAGGAAGGTGGACAAGGGCTGGTTCACCTGGAGAGCAGAACTGCTGCTTTCACATTGCAGTTTATTCAGAAGTACTTGATGGGAAGGGACGAAGATGTTTTCTGGAAACCAGTAACTAGTGTTATTTTAAGAAGAATAGGAGAGTTGGGCTTGGATGCTTCAGTGTTTTTAGTAAACTGTAATTTGATACGTTCTTATGACATGCCACTGTTTTATAAAGGACTTTTCAAAGCTTGGACCATTTTCACATTGAAAAGACTGGAGCCTACTTCTTCATTGTTTTGGCTTCTAGAGGAACCGTTGCTGTTTGGAGCCCGGCTGGATGCACATGATGGGAAAGGACTTGCTTTTGCGAACAGACTGCTTGAGACAAAGGTTCTCAAACTGAGACAAATTGTGGAGGTGGCTGGACCAGACCTTCGGAACGCAGAAGCAGCAGCATCTTTGGTTGGTTTGAAATCAAGTCGCATCATGAGGTGTATTCTGGACTCGTGGCTTAGACGGTTAACTGCATTTGAAAAGGAAATGCTGTTGGACTATTCGAGTGGATTGGAGATTCCTGATGAAAGGGATCCTTACCCAGGATTGGGATTGAATATTGATTTTACAGGCATGGCAGGACCACAGCTTGTGCACCAAAAGGACTCAGATTTTCACATGTTGAGTGGAAAACTGTTATATAGATTGTCTCTTCAAGGGTTAAATAAAAGGCAATTGAGTGGAAGAACAGATACCGTATGGAGAGAAAAGTTGAAAGTTGAGGATGGTAAAAAACCTATATGGCGGGTCTTTTATAAACCCCCTTTAAATAAGCGGTCAGGTGATCTACAATGGAGGATTTTGCACGGGGCCATTGCTGCCAATAGTTTTGTGTCCAAGATTAAAAAAGGTGCAAGTGAATTGTGTCCATTTTGTCAGGAAACAGAGACAGTTTTTCACATGTTTCTTGAATGTAAACGCCTTGAACCACTGTTTGTTATGTTGGAGTATGTCTTTGAAAAATCTGGAGTGGGTTGGTCTCCATTGGCATCTCTCTTTGGTGCTGGCTATACAAAAAAAGAGGCTTCAAAATGGAAGCTGCTAAATTTTGTGGTGGGTCAAGCAAAATGTTCTATATATAAAAGTTGAAAGGATAAGATTGATAATTTTTCAGGGAAACAAGTTGATACTACTTTCATTTTGCTGGTTAAATGTCGAGTTAAAGTAGAGTTTCAGTTTTACTCATTGATGAATAATTTAACAGGTTTTTCTTCTCAGTGGTGTTTTAGGAATGTGGTGTTTTCTGTTATAGATGGCCGTTTGTACTTCAGCCCTATGTTTATGTGACAGCTTTGTCTTTTGTTTTTTTTCCCTTTGTGACAAAACTTGTGATGTCTTGATGTTTATTTATTGGTAATAAATGTGTTGTTAAAAATCAATCAATCAATCAATCTTTCTTTCTTTCTTTCTTTCTTTCTTTCTTTCTTTCTCCTGCGGCAGAAATTAATAAACTAATTTTCTGTCTTTCTTTCTTTCTTTCTTTGTTTTTCCTCCTGTCTACAGCGGAGTCTCAGGTGGTTGGTCCACATCAACCAGTAGTTGCATTAGTTGATGATGATGTTATTTTACCATGTCACGTGGAGCCTGCAGAGGATGTGACAGCTCAGATATTGGAGTGGACAAGATCTGACTTGAACCCAAGATTTGTCCATGTGTGGCGATCCGGTCAGGATCTGGTGAATACAAGAAATCCTTCATACAGGGGAAGAACATCACTGTTCATCAATGAACTGAAGAATGGAAACATTTCACTGAAACTCTCCAGAGTAAAACTGTCTGATGGAGGAACATATGAATGCAGTGTTCCTTTAATGAAGAAAAAATCTTTTGTTAAGCTTGTGGTTGGTAAGTAGACTTTAGAAAAGAGAACACACCAAATGCGTCAGAATTGTATAATTTTAATAATTTAATAACTGTGAATTACTGTCCATAATAGGAGGTTTTTTCACCCACTAACATCTTTTCTAAACTTTTCTTTTGCTCAGCATCAGATGCTGCCACCTCACCTGTCATCAGTTTATCAGGGATTGACAAAAACAGAGGAGGAGTGGTGTTACAGTGTGAGTCTGCAGGCTGGTATCCAGAGCCTGAGCTGCTGTGGTTGGACGGTGAGGGAAACCTCCTCTCTGCTGGACCTACAGAGACCCTCAGAGGTCCTGATGACCTCTATACTGTCAGCAGCAGAGTGACTGTGGAGAAGAGACACAGCAACAACATCACCTGCAGAGTCCAACAGAGGAACACCAACCAGAGCAGAGAGACACACATACATGTTCAAGGTTCAAATTATATTATTACATTTATGATAGAAAGACTTTTTGAACATCTGAAGTCCAAATGTAACCAAATTATTTCTTTTATATGATTTCAGAGGATTTCTTTGAGATCCCGTCCAGTTCTTCCTCTGTCATCATCGGTTTGGCTGTTAGTTTGGCTCTTTGCATCATCCTGTTAATATTATCATCCGTTGTTCTTTTACTTAGAAAGAGGAAACACAGTAAGTCACTAATTAATTATTTACCGCTACTATGAATCAATGTTTTCATTGAGACTCTGATGAGAGGTTTCATATTTTAATCCAAGTTTGGGTATTTCCTTCTTATTTAATTTCAATTTCAAAAAGAGAACAACAGGAGGCCAAAGGATCAGACTGACTCAGGAGATGCTGAAGTTCCTCTGAGGAAGACAGAGAGAGAGAAACAAAATACCAGCAGCTCTTCTGTCCAAACTAAGAAGCAGACTTCATGCGTGAGTAGATAAACATGAATAAGTTAAATATCAAGATGTTCATTGTTTTTCAGAAATGAAATGAAATACTAATCCGGATTTCACAATAAAACTACCTGAAATAATGCTCAACAGAAAAAAAAAGAAGAAAAAACAACCTGCACACGGTTACCACACAGACATTATGTGCATTATGGGCATTTACTAAGTGTCAGTACAAAGAATTCTCTTGATTTCAAAGGAATGAAGCAGAAATAATGTGTTTCACATTATCATTATCAGATTACTATTTCAGTAATGTCACCACAGTCTCTGTTTTGGTAAAAATGTTGCTACTGTTAAAATGATTTTATATAATCAAACCTTTCAATTTGGTTGATGACAACACACATCACCAACAAAAACAATAGGTGTGCTCATAAATAAAAGAAACATAATGATTTAAAAATACAACCCCAGCATGAAAAACAAGTTTTTTACCTCATCTTTGTGTTTTATATCATATAAGCAGATTTATTGATTGTGGCTTTAACCAGTGTTGCTCATGCTGTAATTCAGTGTAATTTGTTAGAAGTTACATTATTTATCACCTGGAGTGAGTAATCCATTACATTATGTGTTACATTACTTTTGTGTTACTCCATAACAAGGACACAAATACACCTTCACATAATTACCATTTAACAATATAAGCCTTAAGAGTACAATCCCACGGACTGACACAAATCTTCATCCTAATGACGACACCAGAGGTGACAAAAGTACAGACATTTTGTACTAAAATAGAAATACAGATACTAGTGTTAAAAAATACTCAGTAAAAGTTGAACTACTGATTCAATTTCCACAAATTTTTACACAAGTAAAAGTGAACAAGTACCGACTCTGAAATTTACTCAGAGTAAGAAAGTAAAAGTAACTCTTTGGAGGAAGTTTCTTCCATCTTTTTTCTTGGAAAGCTAGATAATAATGAAATAATATCAGTAAATGGGAATAAAAACATTAGTTCAGTGTAAATTATATTTCTAATAAATGTACTTAGGTTGAACCACTTAAGTAGAGATTGAACAGACAAAAAGAAGAAAAATTTAAAAAGCTCTATTTTCTGTTGCCTCCATTGTAAAGGGTCAGACTTTTCCTCTAAACAGAAGATGAGCATGGAAGAGGTTAAAGTGGGATTTCTCCATCTCTGAGTGAAGTTAGCTCTCTCTTTTCTCTCTCTGTTAAAAACAGCAGCTGGACCTTTAAGAGGACATGAAAGCTGCACATATAAAGGCTAATTTACACACTGAGCCCTCAAACACTGACATAGATGTAACTGAAGCTGGATTTAAGAAATAAGCGCTTAAAGTTTTTAAAACATATTGTGGCGAGCTCAGACACGGAGGAGACAGAGGTTTCTTGGGAGCACCCGTTTATTTCTCCCTGCCGAGAACACTGCCGCTACCTCCCTGCTCAGCGTGGCAACAACAGAACAACAACAAAAAGGCGCCCTCTCACCGGAAACACAGTCGCCGAGAGAGCGCGTCACCCGTCACCATAACAACATGACAACAAACACATTACTGTAATAACAGAACCCCAAACAGCCCTGGCCCGCTACATAGCCCCCACCTAAGGGGTCAGTCGTCCCCGACAACCCCATTACCCAACGCAAAGTCCTGCAAATGTCCATGTGTCTTCCTTCGACGCGCAGGCCGATCTCGACCAGCAGGGGAGGAGTCACTCGGATGAGAACCTGGGGTGCCACCAGCATCCCCTGCCCCGGCGACTGCTGGAGCGGGCGGGCGGTACGGTGAGAGCCTGTCCAGGTGCAACACCACCACGCGCCCTGGGCCCGGCATGCGGATCTGGTACACCACTTCTGTCAGCTGCCCCACGACTTCCGCCGGCCCTTGCCAGTGACCGCACAGCCTGGGGGACACCCCTCTCTTGCGAACCGGGCAGTACACCCAAACCTTGTCGCCAGGCATGAAAGCTCCCCCTCGGCACCTGGTGTCGCAGGCTCTTTTCTGTCGTACTCCGGCGCTGACCTGGGCCTGGCAGGTGTAATCATGAACCACTCGTGGCCGCTCCCTCAGCCTCCTGTAGCAGTCCCTGGCCACCGACACGCGCCAGTTCCCTGCCTCGGGAACGGGGAAAGGCCCTAGGATATCTCCTCCCACTCTCTCCATCGGGGCCCCCACCCGATGCTGCTGCAGGGGGCCAGTGGGGCGTTGAGTGGGGCCCTTCCGTGCCATACAGGTGTCACAGCAGTGCACATGAAGTTCCACATCCCGTCGACAACCAGGCCAGTAGAACTGTCCCCTGAGATGGCGGAGAGTTTTAGCATTCCCATAGTGGCTGGCCCCCACCGAGCCATGGACAAGCTCGAGCACCTGCGACCGCAGCGACCGAGGCACCAACAGCTGCGGGAGATCCTTGCCCTGTTCGGGGGCCCGCCATCTCCGGTACAGGAGGCCGTCGCGGGTCTCCAGATTGTTGTACTGGGAGTAGTAGGCCTTCACTTCGGGCCCCTGTCCTGAAACCCCTGTCCAGCCTGGGCGTCGTGCTGCCTCCAGCCAGGCCCCCACCTGAACCAACGTCGCATCAGCCTCCTGCTCCTGCTTCAGCTGCTGCATGGTCAACGAGAGCCATCCCCCTCCGCCAGCTGTGGCCCGAGCAGTAACCACGCCCCGTGCCTCCTGGGCCCGCTCTCCCTGCCGTTTCGAGACGGGCAGCTGGCGTGGGCGCAGACAGATGGGTTGAGCAGAGCCGGTGTCGATGGTGTGCTGAACCAGCCACGTCTGCCTGCAGTCTCTGGTTCCCTGCTTTTGACCGCACTGGAGGGCCAGAGTCTCTGTACCAAGAGTGATAGCCAGCTTCGCAGTGTCAACGCAGGTCCCCCAGCGGGTCAGCAGATCAAGGCCGATGATGCACTGGTCTTGGATGTCAGCAAGCCAGAAGTCGTGCACCAGCTCCAAATCCTTCACTCGGATCCGCAACGGTTTCTTCCCCCGCATGTCAGTTCTCTCCCCCGTCACTGTCATCAGCTGGGTGTTGATGGGCGACCAACCCATCACAAGCGGCCCGGATGTTCCAGGAAACACACCAGGTCGTATTAGGGAAATGGTGGACCCCGTGTCCACCAGGGCCTGGCAGGGCTGGTCCTCAACACAGCAGCTCAGGTAGAGTCCCTTGAGGTGCCCGACTAGGCCTGCCACCGTGCATCGTTCTTGGAAGGGGGCAGGAAGCTGGAGCGGTGGCCCCCTCGCTGTGACGCTCCCCCTCTCATCCCCCTGAGGCCACATACAGGGAGTGCAGAATTATTAGACAAATGAGTATTTTGTCCACATCATCCTCTTCATGCATGTTGTCTTACTCCAAGCTGTATAGGCTCGAAGGCCTACTACCAATTAAGCATATTAGGTGATGTGCATCTCTGTAATGAGAAGGGGTGTGGTCTAATGACATCAACACCCTATATCAGGTGTGCATAATTATTAGGCAACTTCCTTTCCTTTGGCAAAATGGGTCAAAAGAAGGACTTGACAGGCTCAGAAAAGTCAAAAATAGTGAGATATCTTGCAGAGGGATGCAGCAGTCTTAAAATTGCTTCTGAAGCGTGATCATCGAACAATCAAGCGTTTCATTCAAAATAGTCAACAGGGTCGCAAGAAGCGTGTGGAAAAACCAAGGCGCAAAATAACTGCCCATGAACCGAGAAAAGTCAAGCGTGCAGCTGCCAAGATGCCACTTGCCACCAGTTTGGCCATATTTCAGAGCTGCAACATCACTTGAGTGCCCAAAAGCACAAGGTGTGCAATACTCAGAGGCATGGCCAAGGTAGGAAAGGCTGAAAGACGACCACCACTGAACAAGACACACAAGCTGAAACGTCAAGACTGGGCCAAGAAATATCTCAAGACTGATTTTTCTAAGGTTTTATGGACTGATGAAATGAGAGTGAGTCTTGATGGGCCAGATGGATGGGCCCGTGGCTGGATTGGTAAAGGGCAGAGAGCTCCAGTCCGACTCAGGCGCCAGCAAGGTGGAGGTGGAGTACTGGTTTGGGCTGGTATCATCAAAGATGAGCTTGTGGGGCCTTTTTCGGGTTGAGGATGGAGTCAAGCTCAACTCCCAGTCCTACTGCCAGTTTCTGGAAGACACCTTCTTCAAGCAGTGGTACAAGAAGAAGTCTGCATCCTTCAAGAAAAACATGATTTTCATGCAGGACAATGCTCCATCACACGCGTCCAAGTACTCCACAGCGTGGCTGGCAAGAAAGGGTATAAAAGAAGAAAAACTAATGACATGGCCTCCTTGTTCACCTGATCTGAACCCCATTGAGAACCTGTGGTCCATCATCAAATGTGAGATTTACAAGGAGGGAAAACAGTACACCTCTCTGAACAGTGTCTGGGAGGCTGTGGTTGCTGCTGCACGCAATGTTGATGGTGAACAGATCAAAACACTGACAGAATCCATGGATGGCAGGCTTTTGAGTGTCCTTGCAAAGAAAGGTGGCTATATTGGTCGCTGATTTGTTTTTGTTTTGTTTTGAATGTCAGAAATGTATATTTGTGAATGTGGAGATGTTATATTGGTTTCACTGGTAAAAATAAATAATTGAAATGGGTATATATTTGTTTTTGTTAAGTTGCCTAATAAGTATGCACAGTAATAGTCACTTGCACACACAGATATCCCCTAAAATAGCTAAAACTAAAAACAAACTAAAACTACTTCCAAAACATTCAGCTTTGATATTAATGAGTTTTTTGGGTTCATTGAGAACATGGTTGTTGTTCAATAATAAAATTATTCCTCAAAAATACAACTTGCTTAATAATTCTGCACTCCCTGTAGTGTTTGTGTTATTACGAGTGCTAAACAAGAAGAGTTCCCAGATGGTACAGTGGACACATGTGTGACTCCTGTGATTAAAGCATCTTTCTTTCAGCTTAACGAGTGAACCGTCAGCTCGTTCAAACACACGTTAAAGTCCGTTTGGCTCGACACCACCGAACAGAGGCAGCAATATAACATAGCTAACATTAACAGTGCAGTGAATCCTGCTTGTGCCGTCATATTCAGGACTGCAAACCGAGCAGCATCACTGACTTTCAGCTTGTTGTGTTTGTGGATATATGACTGACTTTAATTATCCATAAAATCATCACATTCTCTGTAAGATTAAGGTCAACTATTGGACGGCGTATATTTGAAAGGCTTTAAAACCAAGTCATTGCTGAAAATACAAACATCGCTAATGTCACATAACTTTGCCAACATGTGGCCAACAGTAATGTTTTAATGTTCTTCATTATTAAACATTCGTACATAACTAAGTGACATGATATTCCGTACTTACTTTTGACAGTTCACTCTTCAGCCGATCCGCTTCAGCGTCTGCCGTATTTTGAGGCAAAATTATCCACACCCACAACCATGCTATGAATTGTGGGATATATGGGTTCACGAAGCGTGCACCGGACCACGCTCGATATTTGGGGAAATCTACGGCGCATTTGGAGTATGTATTTGAAGTACACTTTGAATTGGGACAGCCGTCGTCGTTCGGCGGTGACATAATCGCACTCAAAATGCATACTCTAAGTGTGCGGTCTCTAAATTGGGACACAGCCTTATACACAAGAGAGCTGAGAGGAACCACCTGGGAAACACGGCTGGACATGATCTAAGAGATGAGACAGGAGAAACAAAACTGAACATGATGCACACAGGACAGGAGACTGTCAGAATAAAACAGGAAACATGAGAAACACGCACTGAAACTCAGACTAAATACAGACAAGGGAGAGAGTGAGGGAGACAGATAAACATGACTGGGGACCAGAAAGGCAAATAATCATGTAGACAAGACTGACTTCACAGGGAGAGACAAATAACACAAAGAACATTACACAAGACAATGGGGAGCACAGACAGAGGGATTACTCTAACCTAAACACACTTTAAGCATAATAGAAATGAAACCAAGAACCAACATAGATTATTCAAACAATATAAAGTCCACAAACCTTGAACCATCGCATCACTGACTCAGGACTAGGGCTGCCAGGATTAGTCGACTATTAAAATCATCAACGACTAATTTAATAGTGGACGCGTCGTTTGAAGCTTTGTAAGATCCCAAAAGACGCAGGAATAAGTAGTAAGATTTAAGAGTGTAATAACGGACTGAAACAGAAGATGGCAGCACTGCATGTACAAGGATGCCAGCTGCCGTTAAACCCCGAAGAAGAAGAAGCTGTGTCCAGTATTGTAGCTGTTTCCAAATTCAGGAACCACATCCCCCTGTGCCGGAATTTGTAGGCTGATTACGTTACAGCGACACGAGGAAAACTGTCCAAATTCGAAGACTCCGACAAATGCGGTTGACAAATGCGCCCTTCATTTCCCCAGATTTGAAGGATGGGTTGAGTGTATACTTCGTGGCCCAACCTATCCCAGAATTCATAGCGCGGCCCTGCTCAGTTTCCAACAATGGCGGCGGCTAGTTAGTTTTAATATTACTCTTATTATTCTTTCTGGGTCACAAAATAAACTCTTAACATATTTTCAGGCGAGAATATAGCTGTGTAAACTTCAAATATCTGCTCAGTTTATCAAAACACCACATATTTTCAAAAGCGCTCCGACGTTTTCGGAGACGTCTGTTACCCACCAGATCGAAAGCTAGCCGGAGTTCAAGGCTCACTAGAGCCGGTGAGAACACCGAACTCCCGGCAAATCGTTTTCAAACCCACCGCTGTCTTTTGCTACTCAGGTTAAACATAATATATAAGTCACTTAGATAACTTAAAAATGTTATTGTTTGGCTTTTTTCAGTATTTTATTTGTTCCTGAGTAAATCGGTTTGGCTGAGATTAAAGTTATAGTTTTTACACAGCTGAATAAACGTCAAACAGACAACTGATTATCAGAAGTTTGAGATGCTCAAGAATAATATCAAATATATCAAAGTAATCGTTTGTGGCAGCCCTACTCAAGATCATGACAGTGAAAGCAGAAACTTCACTTTTGGTGCTTGTGATCATGTAGAGGATCAGTTCTGTTTCAGCTTCTCATTAAACTAAAGCGCTGCTGCTTCACTTTACATGCATGATTTGTTGGCTTTGTGTGATGGTGCTGCTGTAGGCTGATAGAGAGGAGTAGACTCACTCCTGTGCAAGAGGATCGTTCCTGATCTGATCGTCATTCACTGCATCATTCACATGTTAGAAGCAACAAGTTTCAGTTTTCAAGTTTAGATTTTAATCTGGAAAGTCTCCTGTTGATCTCAGTAAACATGAACATTTCTTCCTTCTGCTCTTTCTTCATGCAACATTTCACCTGCAGTGGGAGAAGAAAACTGAAACCATCGATCAGCTCCAGCAGTTGAAACAAGCAGCAGAGATCCTGAAGATTCAGCTGGAGTCCAAAAATCAGCAGGTTTGTCTTTTCATCATAAATAATGTAAATTTGCTGACTCAGCTCTCTTTATGAATAAAATAATAGCCTGCATCATTATTTACTCACCAGCAGACTATACAAATAAATAAATAAATAAATAAAACAACATCTAAAGGTCTAAAATATATTTTAAAAAGAGTTTAGGGTATATTTACATGCTGCTGTTGATCTCAGTAAATAAAGGTCACCTCCTCCCCTATACACAGTGTTTTTTGGATGTGGGTGAACGACGATGACACACTGTACAGTTGACTCCTCAGTGAAGTAGAAAATGTTTTCCCATCAAATCAGAGTGTTTTCTAACTTTGATATGTAGAGATCTACCAGAGCTGAATGTTTGGTGTAATATTGATTTTTCTTTTTTGCAACTGACAGCATTTTGTGCTGTTGAAATTTAAGCTTATTTCATATTAAATATTGATGTTATCACACACCTGATCAAATAGCACTAAGTGGAAATGAGATTTAAAGCTTCTTTTTACTGTTTACCATTTGATGTGATTAACTGTGTGTGAAGAGACAAAGACGAGTGAGAATATTGCACATGTTCATTGCATTAAAGACACAGTATCCTTTAAGAGCTGTGGTCATATTTAAATTTATCATTATTCTATAAACCTTACATTGACAGCAATAATAAAAGTTCTTTCAGGCTTCTAAATATATGAGACCACTATGTTTTTATTTATTGTTCTGAAGTTCATACGCTGAAGCAGAGTAGTACCAGCCCTCAGCAGTTGTATTTAAATAAAGTGTTTAAAAAAATTAGGCGACTTTAGTTTTTTATGAGTTTGTGACTTTACATAATTTAGGCTCTTTATATTTTATCGTTTATCATTTATTTATTTCCTTACCACATTTCATTAAATCAGCACTGTTGATCAAAGTGTTGTACAAAAATACAATATAACTAGTAAAATAGCTTATATGGTATTTGATGTTTGGTACTAATATTATATTAGTACCAAACATATACATATTATATAACTCTCATACTGTATTAAAAGCCAGTGAATATAAATGCTTTTTAAGATAAGATTTAAAAGATTGACAGTAGGAGCCTTTCTGATGTGTAAGGGTAGATTATTCCACAGTTTAGGTGCTACGACCCCAAACCCTCGAAAGTTTTTAAAAGACAAAAATGATTTCAGAGATAGATATAAGTTTGAAAAAAGACCACTGTACAAGGTGAAATTGCTGTCAAATATAAGCCCCCAATTTTTGGCATGTGAAATAATAAAAGGCTCAAGACTGTGCAGGTTAACAAGATGGTGCTGGGATTGCAACTTGGTCCAAAAATGATCACTTCGGTTTTGTTCTCATTAAAGTTAAGGAAGTTAGAGGCCATCCAGGCTTTAACTTCACCGAGACACTAAAGTAAAGACATCTGCAGCCCATCTTTTTTCCACTTATGTTAGGCCTCCCTGCACTCTCATCTGGCTGAATGAGTGGCCTCATTTATCCATGGGTTCGATTGTGGTTTCAAGCGGATAGTTTTAAAAGAAGCAACCTCAGTTTTGCAGTTTATCACGAAAATCTCCTCTCCTTGGTAGCAAAGCCGAGGGGAGATCCTAAAACCTTTTTAAAAGTAATAGAAAATTGTTCTAATTGTTGTTTGCACGATACCAGCTAAAAAGCTTGAAAAGTCTAGAATAAAATCCTTGTGATATTTTGGAGGTGTGTATACTGCTGCAACAATTCAAACATCAGAAGTTCAAAACTTGAATAAGAGTCAGTTAAGAGTTATTTGTAGGTGAGCTTCTTCCTAAAAACAGCCGCCACTCCACCACACCCAGGCATGTTAAGATATTCAGAGTCTGAAGGTAAAAGTTCAGTAAAACAGCTGGACTCACTGGCTCTCTGCCAGGTTTCTGTCATAAGCATTAGATGCAGTTCCGGATTAGTGAAGAAGTCCTTAAGAATAAAATTTTTGTTTGTTAGTGATCGAGCACTAACAAGACTTATCCTTAGTGGTACCAGTGGCTCAGTGGCCGATGAGGGTGCCTGACCTATCAGCTGTAGGTTCTGAGGGTTTACTCCACCTGAGTGAAGACGGGGAGAACACTTGGCGCGAGGTTATTGTAGTAAACCCAACAAGAGGTGTAAGCGGTAAAGGCGGTTGCCCCATGATCGGAAGGTCGGGGATTCGAATCCCCTGAACAGCTACCCTGATGTACCCCCTGAGCAAGGTACCGTCCCCACACACTGCTCCCCGGGTGCCACACTGGTGGCTGACCACTGCTTCACTGAGGGAATGGGTTAAATGCAGAGAAGAATTTCCCCACGGGGATCAATAAAGTATACATTATTATTACTAGTTGACGCGGTCAAATCCATTCGGGATAGCGTGAGGTGTTTTTGCAAATCATGCCAAGGTCGCCTTCATTTTCACTAATAAGCCAATGCATTTCCCACAGCATCTACGGTGCACTCTCAGTTGAAGTACAACAGAGACAAACTGGAACTCCTGAACGGAATTGTGGGGAGAAGGTTCCCTGATATCCACGACTGCAAATAACAGGTTTTAAATAAGAAGATCTTATTGCCAGGGGAGTTGGGCGATCATATACAAGCAGAGAGTTAGCATTATTTAAGACAAATAAAGAATAAATCACTAGTGCAAACAGAGTCAAATGGCAGGCTGTAGACACTGACGTGATCTTGGGTTTCTCTTAGACAAAGTAGAGAAATTTTACTCTTTACAGTCTGTATCATTAAGAAAAAGAAAAACACCAATCAGACTAAGTACGGTTGGAAATATGTTGCTCACAGTGTGAAGCTTTAATAATTTTATCACTTTCATCAACAAAGTGCTGCAGAAACATCAACATCTCTCTGTCTTTTTTTTCTGACAGATTATCAAATCTGGAAAGAAGGATGAAATCATTACGAAGCTGACAGACATATTTCCTACACTGGAATCAAAGGTCAGTGAAAGCATCTCTCAGCAGACAGAGGTAAACATGGACACATGTGATGCTGTCATCCTCCCAATGATCACAGACCTGTGCACTTATATTCCTGCAGTTTTGTCCAGCAGCAGCTTCTGTATCATTAACCAAACACAACTTTGAAATCCTACCACTGCAAGATTGTTGACATCATCGCAAAACACTTAATGTTGTTAACATCATGCTACATCAGCTCCCTTATATTTACATAATACAGCTTTAATGTGACTCTTTTTGTCTTTTCAATATTGTGTCTTAAACATGAACATTTCTTCCTTGTGCTCTTTCTTCATGTAACATTTCAGCGCCAGGGTAAGACATATAGTGAAATCATCAAACAGCTCCAGGAGGACAAAGAAACAGCAGAGAAGCTGAAGCAGCTTCAGGTTTGTCTTTCCATCATAAACATTCTGAATTTAACTGACTTTACTGAACTCTATTTATGAATAGAATAATTACATACATCAATATTTACTCACCGTCAGACTCTTCAATATAAATGAATAAATTTATATTAAATTTAAATCATCTGCACGCAGCGTTTTACGTAATTCATGAAATGAGCAGCACTGATGAACAATATTTACATAATACAGCTTTTATTTGACTCTGGTTGTGTTATCATTATTGTCTTAAACATGATTGTTTCTTTCTTCTGCTCTTTCCTCATGTAACATTTCAGCTCCAGGGTGAGACATATAGCGAAATCATCAAACAGCTCCAGCAGGTGAAAGACACAGCAGAGAAACTGAAGAAGCAGATGGAGTCGGAAAATTGGGAGGTTTGTGTTTCCATTATTCCACAGCACAGTGCTTTTTGTCATAACCAAATAATTTGATTTTTGTTTCATCAGTCTAATCTGGCTCGTCTTAATGAGCTATTGTACAACTAGCAATTCTGTTTTTGTGTGAATGCAGAAAGGCCTTCTTTTCATTAGCCTCCCATACATATGTACAAATACACATCTTCAGCAAGATGCTCTGCAGGTTTTTGGAGCTGATTCATTGTTACAATCCGCTGCATATGCAGCTCCTGTAATTTTCTTGGCCTGACCTGAGTTCAACCACAGCAGATGTGCCTGTGCTCTTCTATTTCCTGATTACTGTCCTTACAGTTGACATTGAATTTAAACCTCTGAGGTACGTTTTTGCAGCCTTCCCTTGACAATCTTTGTTTTTAGATCTTTTGAGAATTACTTTGAGGATCCAATGCTGTCAGTGTTTAGTATAACTTGAAACTGACCACCTTAGTTGATAGTGGACTTCCGGAGGTGCAGAGAAGTACACACCCCCATAACCATCAACGGCGCTGCTGCGGAGAGAGTGAACAGCTTCCGGTTCCTTGGTGTACATCTGGCTGAGGATCTTACGTGGTCAGGACACATAAACAAAACAGTGAAGAAGGCGCAGCAGCGCCTCTTCTTTCTCAGGAGACTGAAAAGATTTGGCATGAGGCCCCGCATCCTCAGGACCTTCTATCGCTGTGCCATTGAGAGCATCCTCACTGGATGCATCACCACCTGGTACGGCAACAGCACCGCTTACAACCACAAAGCTCTCCAGAGAGTGGTGCGGTGTGCTGAACGGATAATTGGAGGTGAGCTTCCCTCCCTCCAAGACATCTACAGGAAGCGGTGCCTGAGGAAAGCGGGCAGGATCATCAAGGACTCCAGTCACCCCAGCCATAAACTGTTCAGACTACTTCCATCAGGAAGGAGGTTCTGCAGCATCCGGTCCCGTACCAGCAGACTGAGAGACAGCTTTTTCCACCAGGCCATCAGACTGCTGAACACTTCATAGACACCTCACCTTCACTACTGGAACTTCAACATTATGCACTCCACACTGTACATTAATGCCACTGTTTTGCACATGTCCAACTACCAACCTCTGTATATTTTATATATTTTATTTTATTGTTTACTCTATTTAATTTGTAAAATATGTATACACACACACACACACACACACACACACACGGAGAAAAACATTTAGTATACACATCCAGTAATGCATACACTCTTATATTGTACATATATTTATTACTGTCATATTTAGCCATTCTTATATTTTGCTTGTTTTATGTTATTGTATTTTTGCACAACTCTGTTGCTTGTGAAGCTCACACACAAGAATTTCACTCGCATGTACTGTACCAGTGTACCTGCACAAGTGACGTGACAATAAAAGTGATTTGATTTGGTTAAAGACATTTTCTCATGATTGGACACACTTGCCTATGAAGTTCAAGGCTTAACAAGCTAATCCAACTGATTTAGTGTTGCAAGTAATCAGTATTGAGCAGTTATGTGCATTCAGATTAGTAAAATTACATTCAAGTTTCAAGATTCTTTATTTGTCACATGCATGGTTATACAGGTATAATACGCAGTGAAATGTGACCTGATACGCTCCTCGACTGTGCCGAGAAAAAAAAGAGAGAGACAGAACAGAACTTTATATACACTTGAATAAGTATATACAAAGAGGACATTATGTGCAGGAAGTGGGTGAGTTATGTACATTATATAAATAGAAATAAAATTTAAAAAAACAATCTGGAAATTTACAGCTTGTGTACATTGTGTGGGTTGGGTGTGAGAGTGTCTTGCTGTAGTGAGAATGTGGTAATGAATCCTGTCTCAGTCATTTATGGATTATGGGGGATGATTCAACACACGAATGGCCTGAGGATAAAAAGTTTTCTTGAGCCTCTATGTTTTTATTCGGTGGAACAGTCCGCTACTTGGATGTGACAGGTCCTTCAAAATCTGAGTTGCTCTAGTCCAGCATCTCCTTATGTAAATGTCTTGTAGGGAAGGGAGAGCAGTCCTGCAGCAGCGTTCTGCCATATGGATCACTCTTTGAAGAGCTTTTTTATCCTTGACACAGCTGTTTCCATACCAGGATGTGATGTTCTGTGTGAGGATGCTCTCCACAGTGCCAGTATAGAAAGTCCTGAGGATCACTGGAGAGACCCTGAACTTCCTTAGTTGTCGTAGGTGGTACAAGCTCTGCCTAGCCTTTTTGGTCTGGACCTGAATGTGGGCAGACCATGTCAGGTCTGAGGAGATGTGGACAACAAGATACTTGAAGGACTGCACTCTCTCCAGTGGAGCTCCATTAATGATGGGGCGATCGTGGCTCAAGAGTTGGGAGTTCGCCTTGTAATCGGAAGGTTGCCGGTTCGACCAGTCTCTGTCGTTGTGTCCTTGGGCAAGACACTTCACCCGTTGCCTACTGGTGGTGGTCAGAGGGCCCGGTGGCGCCAGTGTCTGGCAACCTCGCCTCTGTCAGTGCGCCCCAGGGTGGCTGTGGCTACAATGTAGCTTGCTATCACCAGTGAGTGAATGGGTGGATGACTGGTTGTGTAAAGCGCTTTGGGGTCCTTAGGGACTAGTAAAGCACTATACAACTGCACCCATTTACCATAATGGGCTTGTAGTCTCTGTGCCGACTCCTTCTGAAGTCCACCACCAGCTCCTTGGTCTTGCTAACGTTCAGCTGGAGATGGTTGGCACCATGATACCAGATTCTTCACTTCATCCATGTAGGCCACCTCATCGTTGTTGGAGATGGCGCCCAACACCACTGTGTCGTCAGCGAACTTCACAATGGTGTTGGATCCGTGGTTGTACACACAGTCTGAAGTGTAGAGGGAGTAGAGCAGTGGCGAAAGGACACACCCCTGTGGCGCTCCCGTGCTGATGGTGATGCTGTCGGAGATGCACCTACCCACCCTCACCACCTGAGCTCCTCCAGTGAGGAAATCCGACACCCATGCACACAGACGGCTGTTGAGTCCTAGATCCCTCAGCTTTCAAAACAATAGTGCCCGGTAGACTGTTCACAAAGCTGAGCTGTAATCAACAAACAGCAATCTCACATAGTTACCCTATTTCTTGTCCACGTGGCTGAGGGTGGTGTGCAGGACGTGGGCGATGGCGTCCTCCGTGGATCTGTGGGGTCAGCTCTGCGATGCTGATCGCCGCTCCCTCTCTGATGACGTCACTGTCCTCAGTTGTCAGGCAGTTGTTAGAATTAGCCGCCTGGCTAACCTCGAAACGGGCGTAGAACTGGTTCAGCTCATTGGAGAATGCAGAGTTGGCGTTGGTCGGCGCAGTGTCCCTGGCTTTGTAATTTGTATGGATACCCAAATTGTTGCACAGCCAGTTTTTCACAATTAACTCCATTCTGCACATCTAAATACTGCTTCACTAAAATAGATGTTTGTGAAACCCACCAGTACTCAGTGGCATGTATTTCATTTCCTCAGAACATCTGTTATCTTTTTGTTGAATGTAGAGTGAATTATTATGCAGGGAGAGAGGTTCCCATATGTTTTCATATGACTGAGCATTTCAACAACTTTTTGACAAATAATTTAAAAACTGTTTTTGGTGACACAACATAAAATTGAACATATATGTATGTATGCCTGCTGAAAATTCTCACCATTCAAATATGAAAATTGTCAAAATTCAGATTAAGTGCTCAACTTCAGAAATATCAAATAAAGAGATAAAAAGCTGAATTGTCCCTTTTCAGTTTAAATCCTGACTGAACAGCCTCAACCAACTTCACAGGTAAGAAATCTCAACACTGGGTCCAAACACAAATTAAAAAACAAGACATAAGACAGTAGTGTTAGCCCCAATACTCATATCTAAATAAAGTAATTGATAGATGACATTATTAATGCAAACTGGATTAGTGTAAGAAAATGGATTGATGGTCAGTCTTTATTAAATAACTTTTATTGAAATTCAAATACATGAGTTGTTTTAGTCATATTTCTTTCTGGCCTGAAAAATGACAGAAAGCACTCACAAAATGTCAAAACATGAGACTTTTTTCATGTTTTGTAATGTGCAGTTACAGGAAATTGATTCTATAATTAGCATCAGCTTCATCGGGACAAAGAGAAAAGACGAGATGCCGAGAGGAAAATTTGAGGGACCAGTTACAGTTGATGAGGTTCATCTTTCCTTTATCAGCTTCCTGAATTTGTTTATTCAACTTTGTTTATTACTGTAATGTAAAGAAAACTTTAGAATTGAATCTTTTTTTGATAATTATTTTTTGTAAATACAGAATTTGTATATACTGAAGCAGATGATTTTACATTCCAGCATAAACCAACCAACAAACCCATAAATATCCATCCATCAAAAACTAACTAACTAACTAAATAAATAAATAAAAATGACAAAAAAAAGAGCATGTGTTGATAATCAAGGAGCTCATTAATAGTAAATTATACACTTAAAAATAACACCTAAATCTAAAACCTTTGACTGATCATCTATATTAAGAATCACATCTGTTTTACTATATTAAGAAATAAACTAGTCTAAATAAATTAGTATATTGCAAAAAAGTAATTATTTTTCCTTCATTCACAGAAGAATATTTCCATTAAAAATATATTTATTTTTTCATTTCTCTCCTGTCTGCTACATGGAAAAGATGCTTCAGGCTGATAAGACGAGGAATGATGAAACTGACAGAAAACTCAATGAGGTAAATCTTTTCACCCAGAGCAGTTCGCTCCTATCGTCTCTCTTTATCTCTTAGTACACACTGCCAATTTGGAATTTCTTCACAAAAATAATTTTTCCACCACAGAAACATATTTCAGTTCATAGCTGTGATCTTTCTCTCCATCTCTCTTCTGTCCTTTAGTTGGTAAATCAACTCGAGGAGAAGAAGAAGAAAACTGAGGAAAAACTCAATGCAATGAGGTAAATCTTTGTCACCCAAATCAATCACCTGCTATTATGTCTCTTTTCTACGTGTTCATGTTACAACCACACATGAGAACAAACCTCAGACACCAAATAACTGTTTGTGAAGCTCAAGTTTGTTCTCACTGTTTTTTTAAACTTGAAACTTAAAAACATAATTTACATAACATATGTGATAGGTTTGTAGCATAAACCTATTCGCTGGAACGTTCAGGACAATTTGCTACACAGCAGAAACAAGACACAAGTAGGCAAAGTTCTTTGTGTTACTCATGCATGAGGGAGACCTGCCTGGAGCCAAGTGTCGTTCCACCCACTTGACCTCCGTCAGACTCTCAGCCAGGTTCCCCATAGCACTCCTTTTATTGAGGTTACTTGAATATGCATAGGGTCATTAACATATGATGTATACATGTGGACAAAGAATACCTTGTCTGTGTGTGTGTGTGTGTGTGTGTGTGTGTGTGTGTGTGTGTGTGTGTGTGTGTGTGTGTGTGGGGTCAAGATATGACCCCATGAAGACTCCCCAAAGCTGGTGCCAGGAGTCTAGCGGTCCATCTAAACAAAAGGCACTTAGACTAAAACAGATATACGTATGTTTGCTATACCATATATCAGCAAGAAAAGATACGACCTCTCCTAGGAGGTGTGTGATCTATGCCAGAACACTCTGAAGAGGAGTGAACGCACTCCCCTCTTCATGCTACACAGAGTTGTTACAGACCTCCTGGGATGAGACATTCTTTCAATATGCCATCAACTATATACTTCTAAACACAAATGATTACATGTTTCTTAATACAAATGACAATAATAAAATATAAACCCAACAACATGTTTTAATTTACAGTTAAACTGATTTTTTTTCTTTAGTGAAGTTTGTGATTGTATTATTATATCATGCTTTATAAAAGAGCACATCTCTAGTCATGTGTCCTTTCACCTGCTGTTTGATTAAAAGTATTCTGACTTAATCAGATCTAGCAGGAGAAACCTGCTGTTAAGATCCTCCTGAATTTCTTTCTAAACATAAAAGCAAAATGCAAAAATGTTTCAAAAAAAGACAAATGCTGAAAATCATTAACTTGAATATTTAGCACACAGATCAGTAAAATAAACGTTTTAATACCAGCTCATTAGTGCGCTCTCACTGTTGTCTGAGGTGACAACTGCACATTCTGCCCCACAGTCTGATGTATGAGCAACTCCCACGTCTTCTTTATCAAAGTGATGTTAATTTGACTGAACAGGTATTCTTGGTGTGTAACTTGTGTACTAACAGCTGCAGTGTAAAAGAGACTCAGAAGTATTTACATGGTTTTTTGCATGACACAATTAATGGATGTACATTGATCATTCGTGGTTTTAGTAAGGTAAGATTTAACAGCTCGTACATTTAAAATGTATTTGACAAGCAGAGATTGTAAGAAAACTTACAAGATACTGTAAAGTAAATAATCAGAGGCTTCCAGCTGATTTTAAACCAAATCTCAGATCATAACCTGCTGCTGTTTATGTGATCAGCACAGGTTACCACAGTGATTTACCAGTTAAAAAGAGAGACACATTTGTGACACAGAAAACTATGACTTCAATGTAGACATGAAATATTAAACCATGGAGCCATACTCTAAAAACTGTACAAAATGCTGAATTTAAGAAATAAGTGTTCCCAGTTATAGTTTGTTAGACCCTGTGTAGATCCATCTTGTGTGAGTACAATAACATTGGTTTGTTTGGTTGTTGCTAATAGACTGACAATAGTTTGTGTTAGCTAACTAGTGACAGAAGGTAACTAATAATCAGACTAAGGGGCACTTTTGTACTGCCCATAGCTGCAACAATGAGATTCATGTTAAGAAAAACAGAAGGATATACTGTCCACTGTCACTGTCTGTCTCTGAAGCAGTCAGTGGTTCTTCAATGGTGAAACAGGAAACTCCACCTGTTAGCTGTTAGCTTTAAGGTTTGCAGAGCACTTTATATATGAAGACTATGTGGAGAAGAAGCTGTTTGAGGCAGGTGCACTGGTGGTTCACCTGACTAATAGCTAAAGTCTGACACTGTCACCCGTTTCAGTTTGATTTTTCTTTGTGGGGTCAGGTGTACAGACCGAGAGGTGCCATGAGGTGGCAGAGCAGATGTTCACAAGCTGTGACCAGCACTATTTTAAGCTATATTAAGGTGTAATATAACCCCCATTCTCTTCATAATCCCCCTATTCTCTGGGTTTAATATCTTTCCCCAAGCTCACCCAAAAGGTTTCCAACATAACAGGTTACTGTGATGTTTTCCTGTCATCTGTTTTTATATGGTACAGAGACGGAAATGACAACTTGAAGCATGCATGAAAACAATCATGAGAAACTAAACCATTTTACAACTCCACTGTAATAAAACAGAGAAATTATAAACAGACAAAAGTTTAAACTATTGTTGGGAGGAGTTAAATGGAAATTCAAATGTTTCTCTGGAGTTTTTGTTTCTTTACATCAGGCCAGTTAAATTTAAGTATAAGTGGAGCTGTAACTAGAGTTTTAGTGAAGTGTGATAAATATACTGCAAATCTGGAATTTCTTTACAAAAAATATTTTTGTCCTCCAAAAAACATATTTCAATTCCTTTCATGGCTGTGATCTTTGTTTTTATCTCTCGTCTGTCTTTCAGTTGGTAAAGGAGCTCGAGGAGGAGGAGGAGAAGAAAACTGAGGTAAATCTTTGTCAAATCAATCACCTGCTATTATCTCCCTTTTCTACATTTTCTATATAACAAGTTACTACATGTGCATCACATGTCCATTTCTTACTAAAGCATGATTGGGAATCCTTACATTCATCATCTTACACTCACCTTAGATGTCCTTTGATTTGTTTGGTAAAGATTAATTTTCTTTCTAACATCCTTTAATTTCTTTTCTCTAGCCATAGCAACTTAGCCATCTATCTAGATTTTTAAATAATTATTTCCCCTGCGGCCCCAGATAAGCAGAAGAAGGATGGATGGACATTATTTTAAGAATTCTACTCGGGTTTGTTTCTTAGCTCCTTACTTACTGTTGTTACTTCCTCACTCTGGGGGGATCTAACCATTTGTTATTTTAAAAAGTGACTTGGGGTTCACACAGGCTTGTTTTTTTTGTTTTGTTTTTTTTTTGTCAGAGTAAACTTCTGAGCAGCCAGCCTGTGTTACTTTATTTCTTTTATTTTCTCATCATACTAACAGCATGAATATGATGAAGTCCTGTGATAAAACCTTTAACCTTATAATCACTGAACTTTATATTTCGCTCTACAGAAACCAAACTAACATTACAGGAATGTTGAGGGTGTTGGAAGACAGATTTAAAGTTTTGGTCCCAAGTTTAATGACTGTAGTTTTTACAGCTGTGATGAATTCTGTTAGCGCAGAAGAAGAACACGAACTGATCTCTGCCAACAGGATTCCCAGAGCAGCCGTGGATTTGTGTTCTGGACATTGTTCGGGATGTGGAGATGATCCAATCAAAACCAATCCAGACGTTGCTCGACATGTAACTGAGGAGTGCTTGAGGTCAAAGTGCTTCATCATGGAGAAACTTGATGTCTGTTATGTCATTGATTCATGTTTAAATAATCAGTTGTTCAACTTGTAACACTTTATTCAATCAAGCAAAAGCTCTTGTCATCCATCTAAAATTCCCAAATACTAAAGTTGTTTAGTCCTTGTTCAGTTGTATAGAAAAATTAAAAAAACGTAAATATGTTGAAAATGCACTGCTGATTTATTAACTTAATTTTATTTTTTGAAAGATTTAAAACTTATTTTAAGTTAGTAAACCAACCGATCAATAAATAATTGATCAGGTAACAACTCGTGAGCCAAAGCACTATTCTGGGAAAATTTGTGTGTCTGTGTGTTTAATAGGGTTAATATTGTGTTCATTTTTCTGTATCAGAAAAACAGAACTGTAATTTTGCTAAATGTTATTGTGTTTCAAAAACATTTTTATATAAAAGTCTTAGTTTTATTGTTAACTGAAGTAAGAAATGAAAAAAAAAACAATCTTGATCTTTTAACACTAAATTTCAAACTTATTACTAAAATAAATAAAGTTCCAATTTTTTTTCTCATTTTTCCTGTGCTGTATATGAATATATTTTGGGGGTTTTTTTGTTTCTTTCTTTTCTCATACATTATATTTTCACTGGGTTTCGGGCCCCAGCTACAAGGTTTATTTAGATTTCTTAAGCCACAAACTGGCACTGAAATGATCACACTGAAGTATTTTAACTCTACAGTGAACAAAGACACAAACATTTTCTTATGTGGTTTGTATCTAACACACTAAAAGTACTGGAGCGTCTGCAGCGTCTAAAATCACCGCACGCTGAGTAAACTAAGATACTGAGTGGGCTTGTAAACATGCTCAGCTGGCCTGTGGTTATAAACCCTTCCGTGCCTGACAAAGTTTAACAGAAACCAACAAAGTCAATTTAATACTGCAGGAGAAAAAGGCTGCAGTAACAAAAAAGTAAGTCAGAGTATTGTGGCATACAGAGGAATCTTTTACAAAGAAGCTCACAGAGAGAGATTGAGCTTGTTATTCAACCCCAAGCTGGTAGGGGGAGCTCTTTATTGAAACACTTGCTCGTGCTACACTGTGCTTCGAGGGTCAATAACAGCATAACAGAACTCACTTATGTAGTGATGGTAAATTCGATTCTTTTTACTGAATCGAGTTTTAATGAGTCACTCACCAAAGTGAATCGGGTTTCTTGAGTCATTTGAGTCACTGAGTCAGTTGACCAGAGAGTGCAAAAATGTATATTTTCACTCAAACTTAATTTGTTTCTCTTTTAATGTAAATCCTACTGCTAAGATGAATGATTGTAAAAGAAAACAACTATTTTTTTTTAGAGCAAAAAAGAGCAAAAAAAATTGTAAAGGGAACATTTATTTATTTTTATTTTATTTTATTGGTATTTTCCTTAAATGTGTCAAATATATATTTTCTCATTTAAATGTCCACTGAGCTGTGAGCCAGGGGGCGGTAATGCGCCTTAACATTGGTTGCCAACCAAGAAGAAGAAGCTGTGAGCCAGGAGGGAGGGGGTGAGTGAGTGAGTGATTCGCCTGCTTACGCTATGATTCAGCACAGCAAGGGAGGGGGTGAGTGAGTGAGTGATTTGCCTTACGCTATGATCCAGCACAGCAAGGGAGGGGGTGAGTGAGTGAGTGGCTGTGTCCGAATTCAGGGGAAGGATGCTCATAAGGACACTACCTACCTACGTCACAAGGTAGTGTCCTTAGACGGACGGGTAGTCAGGAAGTGAGCGGCTGTGGACAGCCCCCTTTTTTCTCCATAGAAACTTTATTGAACAAACAATGAGTATCCAACATAACAGATGGGCTGTGGACAGCCTCCTAGCCTTCAACTCCGCCCTTACTTGCATGGTTTTCCGGTAGCTAGCGCCACAGCGCGAAAACTTTAAAATGGACCCAGAAATGTCGCTCCGTTGTTTGGACAATTTTAATTCTCGAG